>NW_005842579.1:489285-505528 GCF_000455745.1 Alligator sinensis
AGATATCTGGATGTTCAAATGTGGGGCAAAGGAGGCACATATCCCCTTTTTGGTTATTTCTCTTGAGCTCTGAGGGATGCCTGGAGTTCATGAGCAAACAGTGCTAGACCTGAACACCTGCCCACAGCCATGAATATTCAGTGTATCCAGGGGACTTTGCCCTGTCTCTTTGATGGCTTGCAAAATCCCCCCGTTCTGTACATCTATCACAAGAGAGAATCTTGGCCTTGAGTATTTCATCCTACTGCATGGAAACATTGCGCACTTCGGTGGCGACATCCCAAGGGGAAAATGGGTGACAAAATAAAGTTGTCTGTTTGCTAGCCCAACCAAAAAAGCAGTGAGGGGAGCACATGGGTTGGATGAAACCAGGACAGAAACCTTTTACTGTGAACAGAGAAAGCCCATGAGGTTCATTCTGGACCAGCCCAAAAGGTTTGGTTCAACCCAATATTATATGTCTCATTGCATTTGAGGGTCGTGCTGCTGGAATCATCCCTTCTGGGTATTTTTTTCCCCCTTGGGCACAATTTTTCACTGTCTTCTACCAGAATTTATGAAGGTTTTGGTTCACATTGGACTTTTCAGCCCATTCAGTTATATCACCCAGCTCTGTTCCCAGGGTCTGAGATCGACCCACGCATCTCACTTCATAGCTTGGAGTCTGTGCATGTCTAGGATCTGGTGGGTGGGTGTTTGAAGAACAGAAAATGGCTTGAATTACTAATGTATGGTGCAGAGGGTGAGAAAATCTTGATTATTGATGGTCATTGTAAGTTATGCATGTGAAAAGTGCTAAATCCTGGCTCTCTGGCCTTATTTGAGAGCATTTCTTTATATATTATAGCATGGCCTTTCTTGCTGGATGGTTGCATGGTCTGTCGTGTTGTTGCATGTTTCATGCTGATGTGTCATTGTAAGTCCATATGGACTTGGTGGGTTGTCACATGAGTCCAAGGGCATCATTGCATGTCCTGCCTGGGGTCATTTTATGGGTGGCTCTAAGCTGATGGATTACATGTATGATGCTGAGCTGGTGGGTCACCACGTGCCCAGCCTCAGAGCAGAGGCCAGTCTGGTGGATCGTTACAGGTCAGGCACTTACCTAGTGGTTAGCACACATGAGGGATTGGCGTGTTTCCTGGAGATCCAACACAGGTCATGCCTGAGATCACTGCTGCATGTACTGCTCTGCTGGGTTCTGACATCCGTGTGTTTTCACATGCATGAAGCTCATGGGATGAACTGTGACACCGCCTGCCTGTGTATATCATTTTATGCATCGCCTGACTTGGGTGATCCTGGCTGCTGCAGACCGCTGTCGTCTGAAGGGCAGGTGAAAATGCATCTAAACCTCCTTCAAGCCCCTATCCTGGTATCAATATTGGGAGTGAGATGGTGGCTCCGGGCACTTCTTGGTGCTACCACGGATTTCAACCGAGTTACCCCTGGGATGAATTTATCCCCTGTAATGCCCTGCGTGCCTGTGTTTTTTCTGCCTCTGAGATGATCTGGGCTTTTAACTAGCAGAGGCTCCAGTGACACCTGCTTCTCATCCACACACCGAGTGATGCCCAAGGGTTTGTGCTACAGACGGCATTACAGCTGTAACGTGGAATTTGCCGCCCTTTAGAGCTGATGGCACCAAGTCCTTGAATCTCTGATGTCTTATTATTTTGGAGGACAAAAAGACCGTCTTGGTCTGGTGTGGGCAGCTCTGCTGAGGGCTGAATTGCTCTGTCCTGGATTGGGGTGGACACGAGGCATTGGGGTTTTGCCCCCTGATGCCTGGCAAGCTCCAGTGTGGCTCTGGGAGGGCTGAGCGGGCTTTGGCTGGGGTCACAATGTTCTCGTAGTGGTGTTGGCACCCGGTCACGGCAGGATGTGAACTTATCGGGCACAAAGAGGGGTTCAGGTCAGCTGGAGGAGACATCAAAGGCTTGGATTCTTTCCCCTGCGCCGTCTGCCCAGCCCGGCAGGGCCCTTTGGAACAGAAACTCGCCAGACAGCAGGAAAAAGAGAAGACCTGGAGAAATGAAAGGGAAAGCACTGGCTTTTCCAAAACAATCACGGTCTGTCCCCACTGCCACAGCCCCACAGCTGTGCTGGAAGGGTCTGGATGATCCCTCAACTGCCAGTGTAGCCCATGAGCTCCAACACGTTCTGGGCTGCCTTCTCAAAGGGGTCTATATGCTTTAAGTCCGGTTGGTCTCCTAAGGGATTTAGGCTCCTACAGCCTTGGTCCTCAAAGACTGCTCACTCCTGGCAGCTCTCAGTCAGGGGTGGCCAACCTGGGGCACCCATGCTACATGGGGCACAGATGATCTGCTGCATGCCATACACACAGGCTAAGGTGGGAGATTGGGTAGGGAGCAGAAAGCAGAGCAGCAAGCCAGGCATGGGCTAATTTGTGGCATGCCTGCCAAAAAGCCTGGCCCCCACTGCTCTAAATTTACTTTTGAGGACCTAAATGAAGCCCCATTTTCCAGGGTGATTTCAAGAAAGATATTCCAAAGTGATCTAGGAGCCTAATTCTCCTTTTCTAGAAATTGATGGGGTAAGTCTTGCTCAGGACACCTGGTTTCTAGCCTGGCAGCAAAGCCAGGACTGGGGCGACCTTGGGCAAGTTCACCTCCCCCTTCTGTGCCTCTGAATCCAGACCTGGCCAAGGTGTAGCTGTAAGGTCTGTGAAGGAAAAGCATTCGTGATTCTCCTAGTAGTGAGAAAGATGGCAGCTTGGGAAGGATCTGGGGACTCCCAGCCCTCACCCAGTGCCTTGTGCTTGGAAAGACTCTTCCCTACAAAGCAGATCCTCTCCTGTAGCTGCATTCCCAGACTGGATCCAATGCAGCATTTTATTGTGGGTTTGCATTGAGATGGAGGGTCTGGCTGCCCTGCCCTTCCCCTCTCTCCCTGGGTGAGGGGAGGCTTGTCTCCATGTTGCCCGGCTTGTGCACTGAGCGTTGCATCGTCCTTTATATCTGCATGTGATGGTCTTGTCCTGTTGTCCTGGCAGCTCCCTTCCTCTCTCAGCCGACTGTGGAGTGCTTAAACCCTCTTCATTTTACATGAGTTTGGTGCCCTGCTGCTTTGTTAGTCCCAGGCATGGTCTCCATGGGGCTGAAATCACCTCGGTGAGCCCTGGATGCCAAGAGTTTCTCTTCTCATTGGCAGTCAGGAAGGATGGCTTGGTGGTAAAAACAATCTGCCTCAAACTTAGACTGGGGGCTAAATTCCCTTCCCTGCCACTGATGTCCTGTGTGGCCTTGGGCATGTCACATACCCTCCCTCCATGAGAGCCATGGAGGCAGCAGGGTCTACCAGCTTGCTTGTAATGTGCAATTGCACTAACACTAGTGCTATTGGTATGAAACGAGTGAATCCCCAAGGGCCAGCCCAGCACCTGTCTGGCTTAGAGGTAGTGAGGGGTCTGCACGACAGCAGCAGACAGGCTTGGGGGGGGTCCGAGTTCAGGTCCAAACACCGACTTCCCCATTGCAGTGGCGGCCTCTGACAAAGGGCTGGGAGATCAGGGCTGCTGATGCTGGGGTGTGTCGTGCAGCCCACGGGTGGGAGAAGAGAGAGGAGGGAGAGGGGCTGTCAGGCCCCGTCCCTCACAGGGACCCTCCCGGCTCTGATGCCTCCCTCCTTCCTCTGTGTTTGCAGGAGAAATCTTTTTGGAGACGGCCCCAGACAAATTCACGTGGCAAGAGGCCAAGGCTCACTGTCAGGCGCTGGGAGCGGAGATAGCAACCACGGGTCAGCTGTATGCGGCCTGGACCCGGGGGCTAGACCACTGCAGCCCCGGCTGGCTGGCCGACGGCAGCGTCCGCTACCCCATCATCACCCCGCGGGAGCGGTGCGGAGGGAGCGTGCCGGGAGTCAAAACCATCTTCCTCTTCCGGAATCAGACGGGATTCCCCGATGCCCAGAGCAGATACGATGTGTTCTGCTTTAGAGGTAAAGCAGCCGTCGCTGGCATCCGCTACAGATTGGGCCGCGGCTGTGCACGGGGAGGGGTGGCATCCACCCCCAGGCCCTGCCGGAGCATCGGGGACCCTGGGCTCGGTGCTGCTCCGTTGCCCAGGGGAGAATTTCACCCAGCATAGGGCTGTCCGGCAGGGTTGAAAGAGAGATGGTCTGTGTCTGTTGCCTAATGACTGATGTCTCTGGACAAGGGCTCGCGATGCTCCTACGTGCTTTGCTGGAAGCATGGAGATGGCAGGACGTAGCAGGTCTGGTTTCTTCCTGGAGGCACTAAGTACCTACGACAGCTGGTAGCTGGGTGCTGCTGCATGGTAGGACTGTGATGCCCCCTGTGACTTCTCGGGGCTCGGGCAGTGTCAGGGAAGGCCTGGTGCATGAGTTTGGTGGCTGTCAGGATTGGGTGCAGTGTGATAGCTGATCATTTAGGTTAGGTTGTGTCTGGGTCTCGGAGTGGTATTGCAGCGGTGGTAGATAGCTTTGGTTCATGCCTCTTTGCTGAAGGAAGGGAGGCGAATTTAGTTCCATCAGGAGGAATCCACATTGCTTTTCCGGGTGTCTGTGGCTCTGATATTAGCCTGACTACCTCCAGACAGGACCCTGCATGCCTCTGTCTCCTGTAAAGCCCCAACTCCCCCTCTCCCAGCTTCTGCATGGGCCCACTCCCTCCTGGCCCCCAGCCCCTTGGCCTGGGTCTCCTCTTCCCTACCATCCCACTCTTCTGTCTCGCTTGACTAAATGGGGCACTTCTGTTCTGCGACAGGTTCAGTAATTACTTGGAGCCGCTATTCCCAGCTCTTGGATCCTAACCAAATTGTGCACTTCCAAGGGGCTTCTGGGGCTGCTATATTTAGTTCTTGAGATTTTATTTTTAAGAATGAAGGTCTCTGTCTATATCCATAGGCAAAAAAAAAAAAAAAAAAGATCTGTGCCTGGCTATTGTATTCAGGTTAACAGGGCTCTTGGCTGGGGAGGGAGAAAGATCTGTGAGGAGCAACAGCAGTGACTGATATATTGATTCATGGGGACATAGATAAATATATTTATATATGCTGGTACTATATAAGATCATTTCTGTGTAGCAGTGATGATTGATTGATTGATTGATTGATTGATACATGCAGTTTATCAGGGTTTTGTCTGCTAGATAGAAAGATGGATAGATCCTATCTTCTTTCTGTCTTCCCAGTACTCGCACAGATTAATAGGGTTCTTACCAGTATACTATACTTACAAATCTATATGTAGCAATAAAAGCTGATATATGCAGGTTGATAAAGGTCCATCTGCCTAGGCCACTGGACATGTGGGGAGATAAGAAGGTGCCTCCAAGGTTAAAACAGAAGCTGAGCTATGGAGGCTTCTGGGCTTTATTCCTGGTTCATTTACCCAGTATCTGAGGTTCAGTTGCTCTCCTCTGGGCCTCAGTTTCTTTATGGTTAAAGCAGATGAGGCCATACTGTCCCATCAAGGTCAAGGCTTGGTGCATTCATATCGCTCAAGCACTCTGAGATTCTTGGGCAAGGGTTGTGAAGAGGTCCATGATGCCAGAAAAGAGATGCTTGTTTAGGCAACCAGACCAGGAAGCTAAAGGGAAGACATACAGGTTACCAGACCAAGGTGTGTTAACTGTAACCCCTACCAGCCTTGTTCTCCAGTCTTCCCATAGATTTGGTTCTCCACCCCCTGCCTTATATCCCAGACTACTTGTAAAACAAAATAGCTGGGAAGAAGCATCTGAGCTCATTTCTGCTGCCTGAGATGCTCGAATGCTTTCCACTGGTTTCAGTAATGATGCTGGAGGCACATTAGAGTGGTGCTCTGGGTGAAGATGCTCCCTGTTTTACAAGCTGTATTTGGGACCAGCTTTCACCCAGGGAAGCCGTATTATTTCTATCACTTTGGCAGCACCTAGGATGTGACCCAAGTGCAGTGGAGTCATTTTATTTGGAGTTTAATCCGTGGCAAAGAGTGAATGCACAACCCCATTCCCCCAAGCTGGCTGTCTGCAGTTGAGGAAGGGGACCTGCCTTGCCTTGGGTTACCCTGGGATAAAACTGAGCGAGGGACACTCGGTGTGTGTCATTGGGTGTTATTGATATGTTGGTGTTGAAGTCTCAGGAGCTGCGGTGTTTGAAGTTGCGGTCAGGAGATTCCAGCATCAATCTGATTAAAGACCGACCACAGGCTCAGTTCAGTAGCAAAGATTGGGCCGGGTTTATTGTCTATAAGCCCAGCCCTGCCATGTCCTGACCTAATAAGTACATCAGTCCATCAGTTAAGGCATTTGTATGTGTGACAAGGTAGTTGGCACAACACCACACAGGCTCCCCAAGGCCACTACAAAATTCCCCAGATTTCCAAGTCTCCTTTTATACAATGATCAAACCCAATTGCATATAGCACTCCATCTATATCTTGAATATCTCAATCCATCCTTCACCACAGGCTTATTTTACATCCTGACCTGGGTCTTCCCATTCTCACCTTCTCATCCTGGTCCTGGACTATCCTACACCTTGTACAGCCATCTCCCCCTCCCATCTCCTGGCAGGGGAGCCCATCTGACCCACAAGCCAAGTTTTGCAGACATAAGGAGTTCATGCATCTCTCCGTTTTGCTGGTCAGGCCTACTCTGACCAATGCTTGTGTTTGCAGCATATAATGATCAATGTTCCAGCGAGACTTACAGTACGTTCTAGATGCACCTACACATGCATTTACTCTGGCTTAAATTTACTGCGCAGTAAATGGGAAATATGCTGGCATCTACACGTGGAGGCATTAAAGCACGTTAACGCTGTATGTGGACAGACTTGGAACATTAGTCCCCAGTCTACACCCACAGTGTTACTGCGCAGTAAGGCGTCTGCACATACGTTACTGCGCAGTAACTAATTGGGCATAAATTTGATACCTGCATGATGCAGGTATCAAATTTATGCTCAAGTTGGCATAGGTCACCATATTTACTGTGCAGTATGGGTGTGTATGTATAGACGTGCACATGTACTGCGCAGTAATTTGGGTTACTGCACAGTAAATGCACATGCATCCTCTAAGTAGTTATTTTTCCCCATGTAGCAAAGTTGCTCCGTCTCTCCAGGGTAAACTTTACCCCGTGTTTGAGTGATCTGCTACATGTGGTTGTGTCTGGGCCATTCCCCTCGGCCTGCTGTAGTACAGATACGAGTTCTTTCTCCAAGCGGCTGCATAGATTCATAGAGAAGCAGGCTGGAAGGGGCCTCCAGAGACTGAATGGGAGTTGGAGCATGGGAACAAGCCTGCAATGAAATCAAATTTAACCACTAAGCTGTGCTTCCCCCTCAGCTGTCACTCACTAACTGCTCTCAGTGGTGTTCCCCCTGCATGTCCCCATTGTCTTTTGCTGTGTCATTTAACACGGATGGCAGGACTCTCTTCTCACTGATCGCACGTGCTGTAGCCGGAGCTCGGAGCTGTCCTCATGGGGGGACCAGCCCTGTCTAGATTTTTCAGCATCTTTTGCAACTGGGGCCAAGCACTGCAGTGAGGTCCCCCTTGGGAACAAGAGAATTTCCCTTGCCTTGACCTGGGATATTAGAGCCAGGAAGAAAGAAACTGCTGGTCTGGGGTGGTTTAGACAGGGCTGCTGCTCCTTGGAGCATGGGCTTGGACTAAACATCCCTGCCAGCCTTGACTTTCCTGTGATTCTAGGATGGGGCTTACTGGACTCAATGGGTTTTCTCCTGTTCCAGTCTGAACTGCACCAGAACCACATGTGTGTGTGCAAGAGAGAGAAGACAGTGGTCCTGAATGAAAGAGAAGTCGCAGGCTGATGCTAATTCGCAATTCCCCTCCAAATATATATCCCAGCCAGAGCCCTGTTGGGTGCAGACACATTTTGCCCTGTGGGAGAGAACAAGCTGGAGATGCTTCCAGGGTCAACTGGCCCTAATCCATTGGAATCAATGGTCCACGTCCCTCACTGGTGCGAGTCAGTCCGCTCCAGTGGCCCAGATCACCGACGGGCACAATTTTGGCACCTGTCTGCAGCCGCGAGTGTGCTGAAATCCTGGTGAGGGCTCAGGAGAGCCACAGGTGGGGTGTGACTCCTTGAGCCTCAAACCTGGCTTGGGAAATGATCCTGGAACAAGTGTTTTTGCTGTAAATGCCGCAAGCTGCTCCTGTCTCGAGCTGTTTCCCCTGGGATGCCCTGGGACTTGCCCCTATGGGAGACATTAGCCAATTACTGGTCATCTAGTGGGGGTGTTGCTGTACTTGCGATGGACCTGAAAAAATGCAAGAGGCAAGGATCTCTACGGGTGATTACCCTTTTTTTGCACCTACTACATAGCTGGGAAGGACAGAGACAAGCTTTTGGGTGCCGGATACACCCTTCCTCAGTATTTGGTAACTGAAAACTTGTCTATATCCCTTCCGACTATGTAGTTCATTCAATAAAAGGTATCACACACCCAAATCCTTGCTGGTTGGGAGCGATATGGACTATTGGTCCTAGCCATGCTCTTCGATGAAATCTCAAGGCCTGATTCACCATTAGGATGCCATTTCCAAGCCCATTCACAGCACCCAAGTGGCATCAAGGGACCTTTTGCGTGCACCTGGCCTCAGAGCTGGGGGATAGGCAGTTGGGCTGGTTTGATCCCTGAGAGCACCAGGGCTGACTACAGTCTTTTGAACCCCTCCAGGGCAGCCCTGCTCTGGGAGCATCATTGGTAAGGGGTCCTGCTGCTGAGGGGCCAGGACGAGGCAGTAATATCCCACTTTCTTTCTGCCCACAGAAGAGCCCAGCTCTTTCACTGAGGTTCCCGAAAATCACCAAGCCAGTGAGCCCAGGGGCCTCCAGGACATTGTCACAGTGACAGAGAGGATGGAGGAGCTGCAGCTGCCCCAAGCAGAAGTGGACAATGAGTCAAGAGGGGCCATATACTCCGTCCCCTTTGTTCAGGATGCTGAGCGGGAAAAGCCAAGCAGTGCCCCCGAAGAGGCGAGCGTGCCCGTGTCCCGGCATGCCCCACTAGATAACTCCGTGTCCTCAGATCTAGGACTCCATCTGCCACCAGCCACACCTTCCCCTGAGACCCCCTTCACCTCCAAGGCAGAGCTGGGGGGCCCAATAAGCTGTGGTGCCCTGCCAGGGAGCCCTGCCCGGCCAGGGGAAAAGGGGAGAGGTGGAAATTGCACAGAGGCCAGTCAAGAGAGACCCAGGACTGGTAGGTAGAGCGTCCTTGTTAGCGTGGTCAGGAGGCGGTGCCTGAGTTATGGGGTCATGGCAGTAGCTTGGAAGGCGTATGCCCAGGTGCAGTGTGTTGAAGAAACCAAAGAGGTTTAGAAAATCCCAGCCTCTCCCATAGGAGCCATCACTGACCTTCCAGAGCTGAATTTTGCAAGGTGGAACAGACAAATGGAGATCATAGTCAGAGGGGGTAGCAGTCACCAAAGGGATCATATGTTTAGACATCTATGATCCCCATTGGAAAATCTGCCTTGAGGATTTAGGATTTGATGAGAATTGCAATGTTTATGGAGGTGCCCACAGATGGGATTCACCAAAAAGCCTGATTTGGTTTCTGTGGAAATAGGCACACAACTGCTTTGCAAATCTGGTCCCTTCTCCCATTTGCCAAAGTGACTCAGGCACTCACTTTGGTCTCTTCTAAATGCACTAGAACTTGGGCTCTTAAGTGACTTGGATTTGCTATGTAGACACACCCCAGTTAGCTTGAACTGAGCTTGCTCAGGTACCAGCAGCCATCTAGCCATGGCCACCCAAGGCTCACTTACCCGGGGTGGAGCATGGCATACCTAGAATGGTTTAGGACTGTAACTCAGGCCTCATGCTCCTAAAACACTTTAGCCTGAAGTTTGTCAGTCACTTGCATCCTTTTGAAAATGCTGCTCTGGGTTGAGCGAGCCAGAATCCAAACCCTGGATCACAGCTCAACTCTGCGCTGGCTGGAGAAAGGCTGGGTGCAATTTGGAAGGGTTTGGGTAAGGAAGGGTCATTTTTTTTCATGCTTCCGCAGATCAGATGAGCTCTGGTTGGGCCTGGGAGTGCTGCCATCTCTGGGAAAAGGTCGCCCCGCAGAGATGTCACTAAGGAGCAGTCATGCCAATGGTTTGGGGGTGATGTGGGGGCTGAGACTTTTCAGGCTTACAAAGCATAGAGATGTCAAGACACTTGTCTGGCAGCATGTGGGTGAAAAGGGACCTCTGAAAATCCATCTCTGCACAGGGGAGTGCCTAGCTGGTGGGATTTGGCATAAGAGCATTGCACCACTTCATAGTGGGTGGAGTGGGATGTGGCTGGAACATAGGTCCATTCTCTGCTTCCCGAGACCATAGCATCCCAGGCAGCTGGAGTGCGAGTTAGGGCAGCACCAAGGCAGCTCTAGTTGGCACAGGGAGCTGGGCACAAGGGTGTTTCAAGTTCTCTGCAAAAGGGGGTGGCTTTGATGCCGGCCTCGTGTCTGTAGCTCTGCAGCCCCTCCCGAGCCCCTTCACCTTCTGCAAAAAGCCTTGATGGAGAAAAGATTCAGGAGCTTGGGGTGGCAAGACAGAGGAAGGATGTTGGCATGGTGAGAGCAACAGCTTGCCCTGCAAGGGGCCTGGGTTCTGGTCTGTCCCCTGCCACAGAAGCCCTGTGACCTTGAGCACATCACTTACCCCTATTGTGGAGGGGGAGGGTAACAGCTGCCCATGTGGGGTATAAGGACACCTGCATTTCATCTTGGCTGATGCTCAGCTGCTCTGTGGATGGGGGTCACCTGCAGAGCTAGGAGGAAGGTAGCTTTTAACAAGCCCCTTCAGGCTAGCGCTGTCTTCAGGGATGCATGCTTGGGTAGGAACAGTGCAGCCTTGGGATGTTGTGTTGAAGGAGGGAACTACTGATGTTTTTGGGGTGGCCCAGTGATCCTTTTGCATCACAAATGCCCCAAAGGTTTGTCCCCAGACTTCTGACTGGGGACCAGAGGTACGTGTGTGTGTCTGGGAGGGTTTGGTCAGGGCTGAGCCTGCCTGGAGCCAGGGGGTGGGTCTGCCCGACTCGAACACGGTTTGACTTGAGTGCAGCAGCAACCAGCTTGGAAGCGTCTGTGTTTCCCCACAGCCTGGGTGGGAACATACTCTTCCAAGCCGCGCTCGTCCAGCCCCGTGCTCACTGTCTCTGTCATTTGGATTGTGCAGGGGAGGAGCACAGCGCAGACCAGGGGCACCCGGGCTCCTTGTCGGCAGGCGAGACAGCCCATGCCTCCAAAGACGATGGGACTCTGGCGCTGGACGGTGGCCTGCAGAACCCCGTCCACCCCACCGAGGCACCCACGGACGGCTCGGTGACAGCTGCACCCACGCTCAGTCCAGCTGCTGTCTCCCCGTCCCTGAGGGATGAGAGCCAACGCAGCGGGTTACCTGGCCCTGCCCTGGCATCTCCAGCGACCTCCCAGGAGCGTGGAGAGGAGGCTGCAGCAGAAGGCAGTTCCTTGGATATCACCCATGTGCCAGAAGTGAGCGGCGAGGCGGACTTCTTCCCTGGCTCCAAGCACGGAGAAGGGGACACTCTTCCAGAGGATCGCCCAGCCCCTGCCTCAGAGGGGGCTGTGGGGGGAAAGTGGGATGTCTCAGAGCAGCTGACTCCAAACACCAGTGCCGGGAGCAGCCAGGACTTGCTGGGGCTGGCGAACTCGACCATCGCTGCTTCCACGCTGCTGTGGAAGGCCAGTGAACCAGGGCAGGAAGAGCCTGCTTGGACCCATGCCACCCCCCAACAAGGCTTGGTCTCGGGGTTGACCAGCACGCACTTCCCCAGCCTGGGCGGCCCCCCAGGCGTTCCCGAAGAGACCGAGCTCTCTGGAGATGCCTCCACGGGCACCACGGTGAGCCCGGCCACCTTGCAGTCCATGTCCCCCAGCCTGCAGGAGCCAGGCGAGGAGCAGCCGGGCACTGTGGGGGCTCCGTTGCCCGGGTCCCAGCCAGGTACCACTGAGCCCAAGGTGACCACGGTCCCTGCTGGACACTCAGGGGCCGACCAGGGGCCACCCAGTAAAGAGCTGTCAGGGGAGAGTGACACGCAGGCAGTGGCCCGGGAGACCGTGGCAGTGCAGCCTCCATCTGCAGCATCTCCTTCTGCTACCCCAGGCAGAGAAACCAAGGGAGACGGACCCCCCGCCAGCCCTGAGCATGGCCTGGTGCCTGAAGCAGCGTCCGGCTCCATGCTGGAGGGGATGCCCTTCACCGATGCCCCTTTGACCACAGCCCATCCCTTGCCCATCCTCCCCACCGAGCGTGCCAGCCTGGGCACGGGGGCGAACATCTCAGGTAACCCATACAGCTGCGCCGCCTTGGCTATCTGGGCAGCCCTTTCCCCTGGCCTCTGGCACTAAAACCAAACGCCTTTCCTTCGTGCTGTGCTTTCCTCTGTCCGTCTGTCTTTCTTCCTTTCTTTCTCTCTCTCCTCTTCAGGGAAGGTTCATGTCCAGAGAAGCACATATTTGTCAAACAAATTGGGTCGAAGCCTGCATGCACTTTAAAGCTTTCCTACTTCTATGAAGTGTTTTTAATGGGGAGGGGAAAAGAAAAGCTAAATCTCTAGCTACCGACTACGACTAACCAGGATACTAATAAAGAGAATTAAAAGCTTTCTAGAACAAAGCTGCCTTGGTTAGATCTCTGCTTCCCTTGTCTTTATTGGTCTGTTGCCTCTTTTTTTGTGTGTGCGCGTGTGTCATTTGCAATTTCCTGTGTCTCCCACTGACGAACTAATCCACCTTACTTTACTCCAAGAGCCATGGGCTGCATCAGTGGTTCTTAACCTTTATTAGACCCATAGCACAGCTGGGGAGAAGCCAGCTCCATCATCACTTGTTTTTTTTAACTCCAAGGAAACAAAATAGAGCAAGTCTTCCATTCTTCCTCTTTCATATGACATTTTAAGATTACAACTCCAGACATCCAGCAACCCAGATGAATTAAATATCTAATTTTAGATTTAGATTAAATTTAGATTAATATCTACATTTGATAACCGTTCGACTGCTTCAGGGGTAGCTGCATGGATTGATTTTTTTTTTTTTTAGATCACCATTAAATGATGCAATTGCGCAATTTGTTCAGAATGTGTTGTACCATGTGAAAAATCGCAACCCTCACTCTCTTTGATTCTCCATTTATGATTGCCCAGTCTGATCGCCTTTGATTGCTCAATTAGATCATTTAATGGTGATCTAAAATCAATTTTTCTATTGCAAAGAGCTCAGAATTGGTTTTTAACATGTGAAAGACCTGTGTCTATGTGCATCAGATTGGTGCCCTGAAAAGTGCTAGCGCTGCAGAGAGTCACAGGTGCCCTTGAAAGGACCTCAAGGCACCCCAGGTTACTGCAGGACCCCGTTTGGAAATCCCTGGGCTAGATTTTTAGGGTCGGAAGGGACCTTTGTAGACCATCGAGTCCAATCCCATTCTGAGCCTCTTATTTTAAGGGCACCTATCTTTCGTGCTCTGGTAGTAGAAATTGTTGGCGTTGACAAC
This sequence comes from Alligator sinensis, assembly GCF_000455745.1. NCBI lineage: Eukaryota > Metazoa > Chordata > Crocodylia > Alligatoridae > Alligator > Alligator sinensis. Next base: position 502,795 of record NW_005842579.1, read on the forward strand.
ACAGCCCCTATTCCCAAAGTTTTCAATAGCTGTATGGGCACAGTATCATACCTCAGGGCACATGCACAGAGCAACGCCAGTGGTGCAGGGCATTGCAAGTCCCCTTTTCCCTGCTGCAGGTGGGCCCCCATCTCCCCTGTGATATGACAGACAGACACTGCTTTCTGCTGTGGGTCACTGCCCCCAAACAGGCTTTGCTTTCCCTCCCCAGCCCTGGTCTAACCCAGTTCATCTTTGCACACCTTCCTGGGCTGATCGGCTGGTGTGTCCTTCAGCGGCAGTTGAGGGCGCAGTGGTCTCTCCAGTCAAAGGAAAGGGCAAGGGCCAGGAGGGAATGCATCTCTATGCTGTCACTTTTATGTGAATGGGAGCATAGCAGAGCCATAGCCCCACTTTGCACCTTCCTGATCTCCATGTTCACCCCATTCCCAGGCTCTTTGTGCAGAGCCAGGGCTGTATTTCTCACCACTTTCTGCACTGTTCCTTGCTATAGTCCTAGGAAATGCAGCACAGGGCACCGGGGTTCTCCGAGGCAGCCGAAAATGTGTTTAGAGTGAGGTTGAGTCCCTTCGAGGCCTGTTCTCCACTGCTGGGAGCGGAGCCAGATCTCCGAGGGACATCTCCATCACTCAGCGTGGCAGCAGATAGCTCTGAAGGGGGAACTGCTCCTTCCAGTGGCTTCCCGGAGGGGAGTGGGACCAGATGCCTTTGCCGTCCTCACCCTGAGAGCTGGCTCCAGTGTGACTCTGCCATCCAGCAGTCTCTTGTGCTTTCCAGAAGCCCCAGGCCCCCTTTGCCCAGATCAGGCAGAAGTCCCAGCCGTGATGCTGAGTGCTGTTACCTCCCCGCCAGACCAGGAGCAGAGACTGTCTTTCTGGCTGAGTCCCATGTGCTCATCGCCTCTTGCTGCCGATGGCCTCACGGCTCTTCGCTCACATTGCATGAGATCTGTCCCATTGATAAACACAGATGGCGTCAAACCATTGCTTCCCTTCACCCCAAGCAGGACCACACTGGCCCCAGTGCCTAGCCATAGGAGGCAATTTTATTTGGGGGCTCCCCCTGAAAGAAACCAGATCTTCCAAGGAAGCAAAAGAGCTATGAAGACCCTCTCGCATCCTATTCTGGCATCTCAGAAATGGGTCACCCTAGTGGGAACAGGCCTAGCTTTGATCTGAGAGCTAATCCCAGCTGTATCGGAGGCTGATGCCTGAGGACGTAGGCTGCTGTGCTTTCCTGCGTCTCCAAGGCATGACCCGGACTCAAGACCATCTCCAACACCAGCAGCAATTGCAGGAGCTTAGAAGTGGGTTTCCTTGGGGGCCAGATCATGCTCTTAGTAGAATCACAGGACGCTTGTACACGTTACAGGGCCCTTGTACACGTTATGTTATGTTACATACATGCTATCTTGCAGGCTTGTAGCCTTCGCTGATCCCCCTGGGCCACACTGCCAATTGTTTGATCTGAGCACAGCACAAGCTAGCTGCTTGTTGGAGTAGGGTAGTGCTGCTGTTCCCACCAGAGAGCTAAGAAACTGGGGGGGTGAAGGTCAAACCCTTCAATGTAGGTGAGTCTGGGGGGTATTATGCACCTCGCTGGAGAAGGCCTTAAGAGCTCACCAGCAGCCAGGAGCCAAAAGCAAGCTGAAATGGCTGCAGCAAGTGCACCCAGACCCCAGGCTAGAGCCTTGCCACCAGCAGTGTCATCGTAGCAAGGAGCACAGCACAGGTTCATTGTGTCTTCATTTGCTCAACTTCTTGAGGGTGGTGCTGGCATCTCTCTGCCCAGACAATTCAGGGGCCCAAAGCTGCCTTATGCCATTGTAGGCATCCCTGTCCCATCTGTACATGAAGGTAATAGCAGTGCCCTCCTGGGCCTGCTAGGACGCACGCTTCAGCCAGCAAGGCTAGGACCCGGGAAGGGGGAGCCGCAACGTCTCAGAGCACAAGCCCCATGTCTCATCATCTAAGGTGACAGCTGCGCCTGAAGGATGATGGCGCCGTGGCTGGGGAGACAGGCCAGGACGATGGGGTGACCGCAAAGGCAGCCATGCAGCACACATCTGCTGCTCCATTTAGCTGCCAGCATCAGGGCTTGCAAAGGCTGCTCATGGGCCATTAGTTGACCCAGCATCAAGGTGTCTGCTGCGCTCCATTGAGGATGTGAGCAGGACTTAATAGAGGTCCTCGGTGAGGGGCCAGAGGGACGTTATGTACTGCCGAAGCCTTACGGTGGGACAGCTCATCTCTGGCGAAGTCACTTTTCCTCTATTGACCCAGCCTGGGGCACGACAGGGAACAGACAGGATAGGGATGGGATGGGGTGGGCACTGTAGCAATCCTGGCATGGCTAAGGTTGGAGACAAGCAAAAGACTGGGTGGGAGGGGGGCAGGGGTAGGGAAACTGAGGCACGGAGACTGACTTTGCTCAGGGGGACAGTGGGAGGAAGCACGTTAGGTAAGGAACCAGGTGTCCCAGCAACCCAACTGCAACGGCACTAGGTTGATAATGGGCAAGGGCCATGTGGGGAGGAGGGTGTCACTCTCTGAGGTGGGCTCTGGGACACTGTATTGTCCCCCCAACCTCCAAAAAAAACCTACCACAAATGGCTGTTTGGGGCCTATTGCCTAGCAGGTGGCCTGTTTCCAAGGTTTCAGGATCAGGCCCAACAAGGTGCCTGCCAGAGCATGACTGTGATCACTGAAGGCAGCTGCACCCCCTCTGACAAAGG
>NW_005842579.1:505574-537286 GCF_000455745.1 Alligator sinensis
GGGGGTAGCACCATGAGCACATGCATAATATGTGAGTGTGTATGTGTGTGTGGGTGTGTAAGAGAACTTGAGCACCCCCCTGGTCTGCCTAGCACTTCCTCTGTGGACCCCTGGACTCGAGGCCCTGGTGGGATTTAGGAGGGGGGGGGTGGAAATGCTGCGCGGCTGCCAGCTTCACTGCATGCCTGTATTTTCAGAGGACTGCATCCCCAACCCCTGCCTGAATGGTGGGACCTGCAGCGAGGAGGAGGTGGGCATCAGTTGTGTCTGCCTGCCGGGCTATGGGGGACACACCTGTGAGACAGGTGAGTTGGTGCTGTGAAACTGGTGTGTGTGGGGGAGGTAGGACTTGCCTTTAATGAGCAGTTAATTGCTGGGGGAGCCTGATTTATAGGTGGTCTAGCTGATGACTAATACCCCAATTTTCTACCCCTCTTTGTGGAGGGTGGCAGGGGTAGTCCTGACCTCTTTTCCTCCCCCACAGACCTGCAGAAGTGTGGCCCAGGCTGGGACAGCTTCCAGGGCTCCTGCTACAAGCACTTCTCCACCCGCCGGAGCTGGGAGGACGCAGAGATGCAGTGCAGACACTATGGCGGCCACCTGGCTAACATCCTGACTCCCGAGGAGCAGGACTTCATCAACAGTGAGTGGCCTTCAGGTGGCCCCTGAAGGGCAGGAGAGAGGCCAGGGCCACAGGCTGGCACAGGAGGGACCCTCGATGCCAGTCTGGAGAGGTCCCAGGAGGAGGCCATGCTTGCACTGTGCCAGGGCTGCAGCTGGCAGGGTGATCAAGGGTGGGTGTTGGCGGCTGTGGGGGAAATCAAGGTACCAGGGACCCGATGCTGCACAGCCATCTACCTCTGTCTCTGCCACGGGACCCCCTGGCTTCCCCAACGTGATAGCTGCCCATGGCTGGGAGGAGTGGATGGCTTCATTGTACTGGCCCTGCATCTCTGGCCATGACCCCAGGCCTGGGTTGCTGGATGTCAGGAGTGTGAACATTTGCTCGAGAGCTGGGCATGTCTGAGCAATTTCTTGGGGCTGTGATATGGGGTCTGTCTGGGGCCAGAGACCTCTGCCTAGGAAGCCAAAAGAACCCCCTAAATGCCCACACCTTTAGACACAGATCATTCCCTACAAACTATACATGTGCATGCATGCACAATTATTCCCTACCAACCAGGTGTGTGTGTGCATGCCTGTGATCTTGCCCTACCAAACACACGTGTGCAATCGTTCCCTACGATCCATGTGTCTGTATGCATGTGTGATCACTCCCTACCAACCATGCACGTGTTTCCAAGGCTGACAGACCTGTCCAGTCTGGCTGTGCCTGTTATTTTATTCTCCCAGCCCTAACTGCAAACCCCTGTGGCTTCCAGATCAGTACAGGGAGTATCAGTGGATCGGGCTGAACGATCGAACGATTGAGGGCGATTTCCAGTGGTCAGATGGGAGTCCCTTGGTAAGTCCCAGGCACTCAGCACTGCGCCGGATACCAAGCAAAGAACAGAAGCCCCATCAACAGCCTTTATTCCTTCCCATCACCTGGAAACCATTCCCCACCTGTAGGTGTGAATCAGACACTTCAATTGGAGCTCCTGCTTCCAGGGGTCTATGGTATCAGTGCTCCAGAGGACAAGCTGCTTAAGTAGTGCCAAACCCTCTTGAGCTCGGACCCTGCTCTCCTGCACAAGCTAAGCCTCATCTGTCCAGTCTGGGAGGCCTATGCTGAACCCTGAAGCTGTGGCTGGGGTGGTCCAGGCCTCAGGGGTCTGGGTTTCTGAGTCAGTGCTGGCCAACTGTGCCAGTCCTGGATGCTGTGGTGCTGGTAGCATCCACGCTCTGTGAAAGAGCAGAGCTACTCACCTTTGATTTTTAAGTATCCAGCACTCACAACTGAATAATAACATGCAGCAAAGTGTGTGTGTATACGTGCATGTGTAACACTAGCCTGCAGCACTGTGTGTGTGCATACACACGTGTGAATGCATGTGCATATGAGCGTGGACTTATATGGGCTGTAATCCCGGCTCTCCAGGCAGCCCTACATGACTGAGCCCATTAAAAAACCTAGCACCAATGCTTAGGCCTCGTGTGAATTCTCGGTTGTGAGACCCCGGTGTCTCCCCCCAAGCCAAACCATGCTCCAGGCTGGGCTGCTGTCCTTCTGCCGCACCATGCAGTGGGTGCAGTACCCTTCCCTCTCTGCTGGTGCATGCTGTTACTTTTCCACCCCAGGGATGGCTGCGCTGCAGGGCAGGGTATAGTAGGGACTGTGCCCACTCTCCCATGGGTTGCTTCGGGGTCAGCCCTGATGTGCCTTCCAGAATCCCCTCTTGCACCTTTGCAATCACAGCTAGTGCTCTGAGTAAATCCGGCACAGGGCAGGTCTGTACCAGGGGCCCAGCTCCCCAAGGGATATGGGGGATTCCTCATCCACTGAAATGCTGCTCTAAAAGCAATCCCAGAGCTCAACCTCAGCACCTAGGTGAGAATCATCCAGAGCCCCTCCATGTTGCAGTGAGTACAACTTCAGCAAACCGACTCAGATAATAGCAGAAGCAGGGCTGTCTACAAATCAAACACCACGAGAGCTGCATATTGAACCAGCCTTGCAACCAGGGTTTGCTCCTCCACGACCATACCCAAGACCCAGTCCTGTCTCCTGACATTTAACGCGTGCACTTTTTGCATGCTCTAGTCCCTGGCTGCTTTTTTCATTCGCTCCTCATTGCCCTTTGACAGCTCTATGAGAATTGGCATCCTGGGCAGCCTGACAGCTACTTCCTATCCGGAGAGAACTGCGTGGTCATCGTGTGGCATGATGGGGGGCAATGGAGTGACGTGCCTTGCAACTACCACCTGTCCTACACGTGCAAAATGGGGCTAGGTAAGCATCCCATGCAGGGCTTTCCTGCAAACATGGAACTGGAAGCTGTGGGTATCCCCCCCCCGGGGGACATTTCCATGAGAAACAATCATTTTCAGTGATTTTTTTGAGGCAAAGTTGAACTCCCCAGGCCCCATGAACCCTATGTGCTGGCCAGCTGGGCAAAAGAAGGGGCTTTACCAACCTCACTCAGCCCCCTGGAAAGTTATGACTCACTGATCAGGTGGAACATGCTCAAAAAATATTCAAGGGCAAGTTTCAGGCTTTGCACTTTGGCTGTAATCCCAAAATTGGTTCTAGCAACATCTGGACCTTCTCTTTCCATTGTACAGCATGGCCCCTGTGATGCTTACATCCAGCTGACTGGCAGCAAGAGTAGGCTGTTTTCCCCTTTGCAGTAGGCTAGGACTCATTTTTCTAGTGGGCTACAAAGAGAATCGGATGAAATGGGTGCAAATGGTACAGCTGGTGTGGAAAAGAGGAGCTGAAGCATCTTGCCAGACATGTAGAACAAAAAAATCCTCCTAATATTATCTGGGTAGAAATTGGGAAATTTTCCACTCCCTCTCACATGGTCTGTGGGTCCCAAGTGGGTGGAGCAGGGAGACAGCCTTGCAATGGGATGCTTAGAGGACTCTTCTTCCTCCAGGACTTTGGAAGGATTATAAGGTCATCCCTGCCATAAGCCCAGCACATATCCTTGCCTTTGCCTGCCTTCCCTTTCCCCCCTCCCAGTGTCTTGCAGCTCCCCACCAGAGGTGACCAATGCCCGCATGTTCGGCAAACCAAAGCAACGCTATGAAATCAGCTCCATCATGCGGTACCGGTGCCTGGAGGGCTTCACCCAGCGCCACTCACCCATTATCCGGTGCCAGGAGGAGGGGATGTGGGAGCAGCCCCAGCTTGCTTGCCTGCTGAGTGAGTGCCTGCACCACAGGGTTAAATCCCTGCAGTTTTCACACACCTGTGAATTGGGATGAAAAGTGGCATTTTGGGGTTGAAAAAAGCATTCTGCTGAAAAGCTGAGGGTGGATTAACCCCTGACTCCAACTCCCAAAGGGGAGTGATGGATTTTCCATCAGTCCAAATCTCTGCCTGTGAGTCTGGAGAAGATGAGACAGAGGCGGGGATTTGATCACAGTCTTCAAGCACCTGAAGGGCAGTGACATAGAAGATGGAGACGGACCATCCTCTGCAGCTACTGGGGCAGGAGCAATGGTCCAAATGAAAGCAGGGGAAAATGAAGCTGGGGATGAGAAAGGACTTTGTCACTCTGGGGCGGGGGTCAGGGTGTGCAGGGAGGTGGTGGATTCATACAGTCATAGAAAATGAGGGTGAGAAGGGACCTCAGGGGGTCACATCTAGTCCAAGCCCCTGGTCAAAGCAGGACCAGCCCCCAACTACATCATCCCAGCCAGGGTTTTGTTGAGCCAAGCCTTAAAAACCTCCAAGGATGGAGATTGCACCACCTCTCTGGAGAACCTGTTCCAGTGCTTCACCACCCTCCTAGTGAGAAAGTTTTTCCTAAGACCCAGCCTCATCTTCCCTTGCTGCAGCTTGAGCCCATTGCTCCTTGCTCTGTCATCTGCCACCGCTGAGAACAGTCCAGCTCCATCCTCTTTGCAACCCCCCTGCAGAGAATTGAAGGCTACTATTAAATCTCCTCCCAGTCTTCTCTTCTCTAGACTAAATAAGTCCAGGTCCCTCAGCCCCTCCTCAGAAGTCCTGTCCCCCAGACTCCCAACCACTTTTGTTGCCCTCCGCTGGACTCTCCAACTTGTCCGCATCGTTTCTGTAGTGGGGGGCCCAAAACTGGATACAGGACTCCAAATGTGGCCTCCCCAGTGCTGAATAGAGGGGAAGAATCACTTCCCTCCATCTGCTGGCAGCACTTCTACTAATGCAACCCGGGATGCCATTAGCCTTCTTGGAAACCAGGACACACTGTTGAAATCTCAAACCCTGGAAGTTTTCAAGAGCAGATGAGACGGACACTAGACTGGGATGGTTTAGTCAAAGATGATCCTGCCTTGAGTAAGGGGCTGAAAGAGCGGGAGCCCCCTGAGGGCCATGCTTCTGGCAGATCCATTCCTCCCAACAGAAGTTACTAGGCTCAATACAGGAATAACACGGTGTAATTCTGTGCCCTAGACTAGAGGATTTAATGGTTCTTCTAGCCTTATAATACACCTAACAATGCCAGCACCAGGAGTGATGTCTGACCCACATTTTCCTTCCTTGTCTCTCTCTCCAGGTGTGACTCAAACCCCTGAGGACTGAGCCTGGATGCAGGAGGGAAGACCTCACTTCCCGGGGCATTGTCACTGGAGCTGGTTGCAAACCATGCGGGGATGGCTTCAGCCCCGCAGCCTGGGCACCAGCCCACACCGCAGCGATGCCTTCCACCCCCTGTGCGTTTGGTTGATATCTGTATAAAGAAAAAAGCCTAGTAACTAAAGATTCCCTTTTAAAAAAAAAGAAAAAAAATCAACAGCAACATAAAACGTAGCTTTTCACTTTGCGCAAAGAGTATTGTGCCTTCCAAACTGTAATGGCTGCTGGAGACGAGGACGGTGCAAGCTCCGACCCCTGAACAGAGCTGCGTGATGGTGTACGGAGTCCCTCTCATCAGCCAGCGGACGTATGCACTTCTTCATACCTTGGCATTCAGCTCCTCGAGTCTTCAGTTGGTTGGAACTGATTTGGCTCTGTAGAAAAATAAATCACACTTCCCATATAAATATGGGCCCAGTGTAGAAGTAAGCCAAGGGAAGGGGTATTCCCAACACCCCCACCCCCCACCCCACCCCATGCTGGAGGTGCAAAGCAGGGACAGTGCTGGACACTGAGGTCAGCTCTTCACCAGCTGGAGATGCTCAGCGTGTCTTTCCCATGCCTAATGAGACCCCTTTACACTTCCAGAGCATCCTAGAGGGCACTGAGCTTCATCAAAACCCACTTCACAGGCGGAAAGGAAGGGAAAGCATATGCCTGGCATAGCGAGGCCAGCCAAACCTCTGGGGCCCATGCAGCCAGCAGCAAGGGATGGACTAGGTGACTTCTCAAGGCCCCTTCCAGCCCTGTTTTCTCAGGGTTGGCATTGCTCATGCCAGCCAGAGACTTAGAAAGCTCCATCGCTCAGCTTCTACCAGTGCAGGCCACATCTCTGCTAGGCAGCTTCCCCAATAGATGCTCGGTAGGACAGACGCACCTACCCCATTGCTCTCTGAGTAGGGGTAGGTAGGTCAAGAGATGGTCAAGGGCCAGCCCAGATGAGGCACCTCAGTTCCAGTAGCCAACAACCCAGAAGGGAGGGGCATGGCTAGCATCTGGTCCAGATGATGGGGACTGCCCCCTCCATCACAGCCAGGTCCAAAAACCCCCATTCCTCCACCCCTTGTTCAAAGTGAATTACTTTTTTTTTTACGCTGTTGCTGATATTAAAACAAATAAACCGATGGAGAAGACCGTGGTTTGCTTTGTTTCAGAGCAGAGGTGAAAGCCTCTCTGTTTCCGTTTCCAGCCTCCTGGCTGTGTCTCAGAGGCAGGGCAGAGTGTTCGGGCCCGTCCCACCTGAACCCTTCAGCCAGGCTGCTGGGAATTTGGGGAGATCACCCGAAACTGCAGCACTGGGCTCCCTGAAAATGGGAACGGTGAGAGCATGCCACAGACAGGGGGCCCCCCCCCCCCCCGACCCCGAGGGCTGGCCAGGGGTTGTATTCTATTCATATTAATATAATAATATATTAATTCAAATAGAACGTATTCGTATATATTAATATATAACAATATTCTAATAATATTAATGCTTATTACAATATGACTGTTTCTTGCTTCATTATTTTATAACCAAAAAGTATTGTGTACGACACATTTGACAGCTCAAAAGTGGCCCCTGCTATAAATTAGTAGTAGAAGGTCATGCGGGTAGTATGGTGATGAGGTGCCCTCTAGCCTCTTTTACTTATAAAAGCACATTGATGAATTGTGAGTGTTAAACCTGTAATGTGCAAAATAGTTGCGGGAATCATCGTGATACATTGCGGGATGAAACCCCTCCCCAAAGAATATATCGATCTAGACAAGGTCATGAACATGTACAAGTGCCCGGCGGTGCTAGGCACTGGGTAAGCAGAGAACAAGACAGTGGGTCTCGGCCCTGAGACACTTACGGTCCCGGTAGGAGACAGGTGGGAGGGGTGGTATTTGCAGTATTGCTTTGAATGGGGAAGATGCTTTGTAAAGCCAAACACAAGAAGCAGAGCTGGGGGGCATCATACGGACTAACTGGTTCAGAGGGGCATGAGCTTTTGCAGACAACAACCTACTTCATCAGCTGCTTTGGAAGTGCCCTTAACTGCTTTAACCATGCAGCAAGGCCTTACCTGGTCCGCCGCCAGCTTCAGTTGCTGCCTCAGTGTCTTCCTTGGGGTATCTCCAAACCAGCACCTAGTTCCTGCAGGACGGGGATGCTGATGTCTGAGCAGCCCCAGCTGCCCACACAGAGCCTCAGACAGAGCGGGGACAGGCGGGAGGGCAAGACGCACCCTGGGCCTTCAAGAGCCCAGCTCCCATAGACAGGATGCTTTATTTTGGAAATTAAACTCTCTGAGCCCACATGGATTCCTTAGCTTTGGAGGGAAAATTTTCACTGGGAAATGATGTGGAAATGCATGTTTTTCTCTCCTCCCTTTCTCCACCTCCTGGTAAAAGCCAGGGGCAGGGAGGGAAGAATAAAGAGCAATTAGAAGTGAGGGAAAGTGACACTTAAAACCAAGACTCTACAACTCTTGGTTCAGAGATGATACCTTTTATTAGACCAACTAAGACATTGCAAAAAAATGATCTTTTTCTGCAAGCTTTTGGGCTCACATGCCCTTCATGAGCCCGAAAACTTTCAGAAAAAGATCATTTTTTGCGATGTCTTAGTTGGTCTAATAAAAGGTATCATCTCTGAACCAAGAGTACTAGAGTTTTGCATTTCTTTCTGTTTCAGACCAACACGGCTACCAAATACATCCCTGTACCCCTTAAAAGCAATACACTCCTGTTCTCTGCACTAGTGCCAAGGGTTGAGCAGGCACAGCTAGGTCAGCAGTGCCTCCCAGTGGAGACACCCACTAGGGACAGAAATTACACATAAACCAGTATAAGTAACTGGAAACAGGTTCAAATCTGTAACACAACAGGGGTAGGGACAGAAATTACACATACAAGGTTTAAGTCATCAGAAACTGGTTTAAACCTGTAACAGAACAGAAGTTCAGTGCACATAAACCCGTTTCAAAATGACTGAAACTGGTTTAAAACATACCTGGCTGAATGTAGCACCAGACTTAACTGATTTGAGTCAAACCAGTTTATGAAACTTCTGTCCCTGACCCAAAAGTTCAGTACAGATAAACCACTTTCAAAATGGCCAAAACTGGTTTAAGCCAGAGACTCCCAAACTCTGAAAATTGCGCACCACCAATTTAAAACAATACAACCTTAAGTACCACCAGCAAATTTGTGTCATATAAAGTAATTATAATAAATCTGTTAATGCGTACCACTGACAGGTTGTCTGTGTACCACTGGTGATACGTGCACCACAGATTGGGAACCGCTGGTTTAAACCAAACCTGGATGGATGCAGTATCAGACTTAACTGATTTAGATTAAATCGGTTTATTGAACTTCTGTCCTAGATCCCCGTGTCACCACAAAGAGCAGAGCTAAACGCCTTCCCGACAAACTCACCTGGCTACAAATCTCTCGGCCATGCCCACATCCAGGCCAGATACAGACATTGCGCATAAACTGGTCTAAGTGATCAGAAACTAATCTAAATCTGTAACCATACAGAAGTATGGCATGCATAGATGGGTCTAAAATGGTGGAACCAGGTTTAAGATAGACCTGGTTTGATGTTCACTCAAATCTAATTGATTTAGGTTACACTAGTGAATCGAACTTCTGTCCCAGATCCAAGAGTTTTCGTGGCATCATGAGCTCAGCAGCAAATTGTGGTTTTTATCCCAACATGCTCCTAGCTGACAGCTCCATCAGAAAAACTTTCCAGCTCTAGAAAGGCAGGGGTTGTGGGTAACAGCTGTAGGAGTACTGGGTTCTGTACGGTCACGGGTTTCCTGTAGGACCTGGGTTGAGCTACTTGATTTAACAGAGCCTGCTCAGTAATGTGGGAATACGCAGACACCCCGTTTGTCCTTTTGATTTCCAGCAGCACGTGTTTGTGCAGCACCCAGCCCCAGGGAGCCCCGCGGTCTGTCTGTGCAACCAGCTGCTATTGCAATAGTGCTAAGGGTTCAAGGGAAGGAAGCATTTGGGGTAGGACTTTCAGCAAGCTCAGAATGGCTGTTCTGGGATCTTTTGCTTTGCCAGCTGCTGGCGAGAGATCGAACCAGCATGTCTGATCCTCGGAGAGGTTTGAATCAGGGAAAACTCTGGATCCATGCAGCTATTTCTTCTAATGCTGCAAACCCAGCCTTGGATTCCACCCAGACATTGGATGTAAATGCACAGCCGGGGAAGACGCATGCTTGTTCCACTGCTGGCATACAGGAAAGGTCACCCATCATTTAGGAGCGCTGCGGCTGAAGCCTGAGCAGCCAAATGTCCTCTGAACTCTGCCGGTTTTGGGTTTAAAATCTAGCATCAGCTCAAGGAAGATCAGGTTACATCTCCAGGCAAGTAAAAAGCACAGAGAGGAGGGAAAAAAGGTGCTATTTTGGGGGCAGATTTACCATCATTTTATTAAATTACAAGGACAAATTCAATTAGTCAAACTCGTTAATTTGTAACATTTGCATGCTCAAAAAAAACCAAACAACCAAATTCAGGGCAAAGTGGCCCTGGGCCCCCAAACTGAGGGGTGAAATTCAGGCCAGATTCCCAGCAGTGGAGACCAGACTTTCTTCCCGGAGCAAGGCAGAGAGTCCGTGGACCCTGGCCACAGGAGTGGAGGGGAGTCATCTGTGTCCTGCTAAAATGGATGCCTATGAACCAGTGCAAGTGAACCGCAAACTGAATGGAGACCCACTGGGACAGAGAAGTACGTATGCAAGATGCACATCTCATGCCCTGGGTGGGTAGCCAGGCATGAAGGGCAGAGACCCCCCTGCTGCATGTCCTGTCGTCCCCTCCCTCAACCCCTACTTCACCGAGTAGCAGTAGGTCCCATACGTCCTCTGTTCCTTGTTGGGGAAACCAAAGCTCCGGACGCCGGGGTCTGGGAGGCCCCCACAGCGGGCCCGGGGGATGGTGATGGGATAGCGCACGCTGCCGTCCGCCAGCCAGCCCCCATCACAGCGGTCCAGCTGCGAGAACTTCCACGCTGAGTAGAGCTGCCCGACCTTGGCGATGGTGGCGCCGTGATTGCGGCAGGCTTGCCCGGCCTCCTTGAAGTTGAGGTGGCCACGGATGAAGTAGACCCGGCCTGGGGGATGAGAGGAGGGATGGGACAGTGGGCGTCAGGGCTAGAGGGCACGAGGACAGGATGCTACAGATCAGCCGCCGGGTGCCAAAAAAGGGGTGTCCTCGTGGTGCTTCGGACCTGGCTTGGAAACCAGCAGGCTCATCCCAGCTCTCGAAGGGGGTGGCACTGGCACCACTGAACAGGGAGCAGAAGGAGGGGGTGGTGGATGCCACCCCCTCCTTCTGCCAGCTCAGAATGGGACAAGGCACTCAAAGGGAGACCAAAGGACGAAGCCGACACAGCACAGACGTAGACTAGAAGATGAAGCTGACCTAAACCAGGGGGTGGCAATAGCCAGCTCCACCAAGCAACACAACACCTGGCTACATGGACCTCCACACAGGCCAGCCCAGATTAGCCATTGCTCCTCCCTCCCTGTGTTCAACCTGGACGCACCTTTCATGGCGGAGGTGAAGCAGAACGCATCGAACCGGTCCTTCTGCTTGTCCTTGGCCCCATAGGTCCGGACGCCCGGGAGGAGGAGGCGTCCCCCACAAGGCTCACGGGAGTTGATGATGGGGTAGTGGACTGTGCCATCGAGAATCCACCCTGCATTGCACCAGTCCAGCCCTTCGGTCCAAGCTGTGGATCCAGCCAGTAAGAGAGGGCAGAAAAGGTCAGTACAAGGGAAGCTGGGGCATTGCTACCCATCCTACCGCAGGGGAGAGGCAGCTCCAGGTGAGCTGGCACCTTAAATACAAAGTGGGATTGGGTCCCTGTTACCAGGCATCTTGCATGGTGCAAAGGGGATGCTGCTTTCAGCTCCCAGAGGCAGCATGGGCTAAGGGTTAGAGAAATGAGCGGGGCATAAGGACTCCTGGGTTCTACACCCAGCTCTGCGAGGGACTGCAACACAGTGGGAAGAGCAGAGTGGGGATTGGGAGATATAAGCCCTGGTTATAAACCCACCCACATGATTTACCGTTGCCCTACAGGCTTACCAGAGGCTTGCAAAGCCCCTCTAGGAACCACTGCGTTAATTAACACAGAAGAAATGATGCCATAGAATGACTCAAACAAGGTAAGAGAAAGCATTGAGACAGTCAAAACACATGAAAAAAGGACATAAGACCTTTTTTAAAAAAAAAAAAAGTTGGTTTAATTTTTTCAACATTTTGAGGGATTTTTATCCATCTTTTTGGTAAAATAAAGTGCATTTGTCATCAAATCCGGAAAATGTGGTAATGACAGCAGATGGATTAGTCTGTTGATGCCATTTGATGCTTTTTTTTCAGTTTAAAAAAAGACCAATTTGGGGCTTTTTCATGTTGTGGGGGGAAAAATGGAAAATACCAAATTCAATGATAATATTGGGGGGGGAAACATCCATTTAATAAAAGCATAACTACGTTTTGGGGGGAAAAATCAGTAATAATCTCCGTCAACATTTCAGACAACCCTCCCCCAAGAGAACAGGTCTGACTTAAAAGAAAAAGGGAGCTGTATTGGAAACTAGTGGGATATTTTATGTAGGTGGAAGCCAACAAATCAGCCCCACACCCTCCCCAAGTGCCACCCCGATCCCCTGCCCCTGCCTGATCTGCTGCTCTTCTTTCTGCTCCCAACCCGATCTGCTGCTCTGCTGTTTGCTCCCTTTCCTGCAATGCGCAATGTGTACAAGTGCCCTTCTTGCCTGTTCTGCTACGTTCTTTCTGCTCCCCCCCACATCTGTTTCAGCAAATTGCTCATTTAACAGCTGTTCTAGAGCCGCAGGCCCAAGCGGGGCAGTTGGTGGGGCGTGCGCGGGGTGGGATTGAGAGGACAGCGAGCTGAGAAGAAGCCGCCATCACCTTTGTACAGCTGCTGGTAGGTTGCCAGCCGGGAGTCCTGCTCCTCACATGCCCGCTTGGCCTCGAAGTAGTTGAACTTGTAGCGCCCGTTGCCCGTCTGGTAGGGGAAGACGACACCTGGGGAGTTAGGGGGAGAGGGTGTGAAAGGCATGCTGGGCCTTGTGTTCCCCAAAGAGCCTGTGGGCTGAGAAGACAGCCAGAAGGGAAACCGAGGCACAGAACGGGGATGTGACTTGCCCCAGGGCAAATAGCAAGCAGCATCTGGGCCCGCCTATCTTGATTGAGAGGGATGCATGGCCTCCTACAAGGGAAAGGACCAGCTGTCCCCACCATCAAGCCCCCAGGGTGCCGTGCTCCTCACCCTCCAGCTGCAGACTCAGGGAGAGGCTCTCGTCCTCCAAGCCATTGACAAGCTGGCAGCGGTAGCGCCCCTCGTCCTCCAGCGCCACGTTGGTGATGGTGAGGGAGGCATCGAGGCGGTGGCCACGGCGCAGGCGAGCCCGGGCGCCCAGGTGCCCATAGTTCTTGTGCTGAGCCCCATTGGTGATGAGGACGATGTTCTCCAGGAAGTTGGCCGGCTCCACCTTGCTCCACTTCACCTTGTAGCTGGTGGGCAGGGAGCGCAGCACGCAGGGCAGGGTGACCGTGGCACCGCGCTGGGTGTGGACCACCTCGTGCAGCGGTTCCAGCAGGTACTGCAGGCGCGGGGCAGCCGCTGCAAGGGCACACGGGCTGTGAGCACCACCCCGGGGCACCCCTGGAAGCATCCCTCAATCCTGCTCTTTCCATCCCATCCTGCTCAGGCACTGCTCGGAGGATGCCCAGCAATCCTCACCCTAGATCCCAGACACCTCCCAGCCCCTTCCCTTTCCTGACTCCCACCATCCCCTTTTCTTCCAGCCTTGTCTCTCTTCACTGATGCCTCTCAAATCCCAGCCTGCCCAGGCCTCCCAGACTTTCAACAGGCCTCTTGCTCTTCCAGCCATTCCCCTGTTGTCAACAGGGTCTGTCTACTTTTGACTTGAAAGAAAAAGAGGGCTGTATTTGAAAATGGTGGGATGTTTTAGATCGGTGGGAGCCAATAAGGCTAGGTACAGAAATGACACATAAACCAGCATCAGTGACTGGAAACCAGTTCATATCTGTAACACAACAGAAGTTCAGTCCAGATAACTGCTTTCAAAAAAATGGCCAAAATTGGTTTAAGCTAAACCTGAAGGGATGCGGTGTCAGACTTAACGGATTTAAGTTAAATCAGTTTACTGAACTTCTGTCTCGTATCCAAAGGGCTGCCCTTGGGCACAAACTGCAGCTGACCCCCCATGTCATTAAACAGCAACAAGCTGGGATGGAAACAGCCCCCCAGTTCCTCCATCTCCAACAGGCAAATCCAGCTCCGAGGCAGCTACACACACACGCATGCATGCACGCACGCACCTGGATTCCCAGTTGCCTTCTGGTAAATGGTGAAGGCAGCAGGCAGGGAGGAGAGATAGGCAGAAGCCAGCAGCAAAAGCTGGTGCATAGTGAATCAGGAGCCCAGGAGCTTGCCTAAGAGAGAGCAAGGGGGTTATTTCGATCATGTGCACGGCAGGCAACCCCCCGCGTTCGGTCCTGATGGAGACTGCTCTGTGGTTCGTTTTGTGGTGGTGTCCTTTCCATCCCCGGCCAGGGATCCCTTCAGAGTTTATTCAACTCTGGGAGGCTTGGCCAGGCACCAGGACCATCATAACAACAGCATGCAGCCTCCTCATACAGCCCCTGGTGCCAGCGCCAAACAAGGCGCAGTCTCTTACGGTCCAAGTCAGCACGAGTTGGGAGAGGAAACTAATGCTCCTAGGCTGCACCTGGGTCACAGAGCTGGGAATGGAAAACCCCTCTCCAAGAACCTAGCTCTGGCCTCTACCCACTGCCCCAGGCTGCCTCTTGCCCCTAAAAGCCTCCATGCCCAAGCAGAGCCCTCCACACTGCTGCCCCCTCCGTGACTAGACCCAGACCTATCATGCTGACAACCAAGTCCTCATCACCAACCAACCCACCACTCCCATCCAAACAGCACCAGTAAACCCAACCCATACTTCCCGAGCTGCCCTCCCCTATGCTGCCTGCTCCACAGCGCTGGACTCCAGGTGGCCCAGTGCCTGAGCCAGCCAGCCCAGCCCCATCTCCACCACAAACTGCCCTTTGTTGGGGGACAGAGGATGAAAACACCAAACCTGCTGCTCCGGGGATGCTGGATTCAGTGGCTGGGGTAGCTCCAGGCTCCCGTCATGGCGAGCAAGTGCATCGATTGGCATCGGGTGGCACAGGCTCCATGTCAGGCTGGCCCGCTCGGGGACAGGGAAGGAAACCAATCTCTGCTGGGGGAGGCTTTATCCTTTGTCCTGAACAGCCTCCTGGCCCCCGGTGGACTGCAACTCCTCCCGGCTCTGGCTCCCGCCCTCCACGGCAAGCCCAGTAAACAGTTTGTGCGCCTGCCTTTCCCTTTCTCTCTCTTTTTTTTTTATATAACCTCCCCCCGAATGCACGAGAAAGAAGGAAGCACAATTTCCCATTGTGAGCATCTTTCCCTGTATTGTTCTGCTGGGCAAAACAGGGCGGCCCTGGCTAACAAGCCCGTCTTTATTCGCAGCCACAGAGGTCGGGAATTCAGAGAAAATGTCAACACCATTCCGACATGGGCCACTAGCATTTCCCTCGGGCCACGGTCGCGGGGCTGATCCGCCACCCTGGAAAAGGTCCCCCCTTGGCTTTTCTGGGAACCAAAGGGCACTGACCAAGGTGCTTCTGTTTGCTTTAAGGAACAGGGATTCTCCCACAATGCACCAGGCCAGCCGTACTCTGATGGTTGCAATAAAGGAGGAGCCCGCTGCATGGCCTGACAGCTATTGCCATCGGCTGAGCAACCCCGAAAGGTTATTATTGCTCCTTGCTGCCTATTATTCCATCCCCAGACACCAGACCATGGCAGGCTAGTGGCATCAGCTTGACACGCTACCTTGCCCCCAGCTCCAGTTGGGAAAGTGTTAGTGGCTTTGGGCAAGTTGCTGGCATGGGTAATGTGCCCTCCCAACTGCAGAGAAGGGCAGCGAGCGCTGGGCTGTGGGAGGAGAGGACCCATCTCATTGCAAAGGTGCAATGTAGCTGCATCAGAGTGCCTGGAGAGTGCGAGACACCTGCCAGAGGTGCAAGGCCTCAGGTGATGGAAACAAAAATCGACCCATCCATTTCAAAGCCCATTTCTACCCAGCTGAGAGTCTGACCCCCTAAGCAAGAGCTAAGGACACATTATTGCTGCTCCTCCCGGGGCTCTCCAGCATCATGGCAAGACTCTGTGCTATTTTTGCAGTGAGCCCCATGCTATTCTTAGACAGGGCAGGGAGGGGCTTTTTCCAGCTGCCAGAAGCCAACTGAGTCAAGGGAGCTGCCAACAGACAATGAAGGACATGTCTGTTGTATCCTAGGAGAAGCCCAACTGGCCTCTTCTTGGCAAAAGAGCCACTGGAGGCTTTCCAGGACAAGGGCATCAGCATGGACAAGAAGGCATGGACTGGGCAGGGCTGGATTCAAACCCTCAGCTCTGCCACTGACTTTCTGCAGGACCTTGGGCATGTCCTAGTGTTCCTCTCTGTCCCCAGTCTGGAAGCCTGGGCCTGGCTCCTTGTCCTGGGACCTTCTGAGCATCTGGGAACTACTTGCTTGCCTGTCATTGCAGTGTCTGGCAGTACTTGTCTCCCTGGGTTTTACCTGCAGCATTAGATAGGGCATTCACTGGATAATTCCCCTTGCAGCTGTGTGCAAGGGTCTGCATTGATCTGGGGGATCCCTTCAGGTAAGTGGAGGGCTTGCCAATGCCAGAGACCACAACTCATGGTACATGGGGCAGTGGGAGATGCTCTCCATGGTCCATCAAGGCTCACTCACCTGTCTCCAGGTACTGGCCCATTGAAGAGCTGGGCCTTAATCCAGCCCCGGGAGCAGGGTCAAGCAGAGCAAGCCTCTCTGCTCTGCCTCATTTTGCCTAAGGCCTGATCCTGAAGCCATTGCACTCAGTAGAAAGGCTTCCCCGGGCTGTGATTCGGGCCCTCGGTCCAGATGTACCCTGCTCTCGTCCTCCTCACGCGGCTGGGGACGAGGGTGAGCTTCTGCCTGTCAAAGGAGATGCAGAGAAAACAAAAGGAGACACAATGAGACTGTGTTCTGGAGCCCGGTCGCAGTCAGGCCTTCTCTCCCCTCCTCCCCCCATGCCCCGAAGATGCATCTCAAGGGACGGAGGAGGAGACGCAGCTCGGACGAGACACAAGACAAGCAGCAGTTTGTCTCTGGCAGCGAAGGACACCGTGATCCCAGCCTCGCTGTGACATGCAGAAAACAACCTCCCCTCCCCAGTGGAAAACAAGGCTCCGGGCCCAATCCTCAGTTGCCATCAGGCCCCTTTACGCCACTCAGTTATGCTTGCTGCTGCTCCGCATGGCGGCTCTGGGCAGAAGAACTGGTGCCTAAACCCCTGCAGTGGAGTTTTTATTGGGCAAAAATGCTGACGATAGGCATTTTCCTCCTCAAAATCCTGAGTAGCAATAAAACAGCTGAGACACCCCCAGCTTCTCCAATCACAGCCAAATCATCAAGCCTTAAACCCAGGCTAAACTCCAAATCACTCCCTGCAATAGCTTCGTTTCCGTGGGCTCTCAGCTGGGATAAATCGATACAGCTCTGCTGACTTCCAAGCATCAGACATTGGCACTTGTGAGGATCTGGTCCCGTATGGAAAAACCCATTTCTAACCCCCTGCCCTGTTCAAACTGAGCCATGAATACAAGGCAGGGGCTTGATTTCTCAGAGAGACCCTCGGCAGCCAGTGAGATTCCTGGCCCACATTAGTAACTGGTTTCATTGAGTTGAGCTCCATTGACTTTAATGGCACCATCCAGAATTACATCCTGGGAATATCCATCCTGACACCCAAGAAGGCAAGCTATAAAAACGGAGAGCGTCCAATTCTCATTTATGCTAAAGGTCCCTTTGCACCACTCTAGCAGCATAAAGGCATTCAAAATGGAAAAGAAATGCAATTTATGACTGCACTG
Source organism: Alligator sinensis (assembly GCF_000455745.1). Classification (NCBI taxonomy): domain Eukaryota; kingdom Metazoa; phylum Chordata; order Crocodylia; family Alligatoridae; genus Alligator; species Alligator sinensis. The sequence continues at coordinate 522,822 of NW_005842579.1, forward strand.
AATCCCCTTTGCAAAAGGGCATTGTACTTATGAACAGGGTCAAGGTTTGCTTTGGATAACAGTCCCTTCTAGAGTATCCCCTCATTAAAGGACCCCCAGTTTGCTGATTGCATAATGTGCCACTTGCCGTACAAAAGAATAAATAAAGAGCTGAAGAATAAAAGATAAATAGATTGAAATCTTAGACCTAATGATTAACCAGGTAGTTGCTTTAAGGGCAACTGTAGGGATAAGGAAGCAGATTCTCAGGTATACTCAGGGCCCCATACGCCATTCTGGGCTGCACAAACCAGCCTGGGCACAGATGAGAACCTGGCACAATATGAGCAAGGTCAGGAACACACGTGCATGTAACTGAGGCCCTTGCCCAGCCTGCATGCTGCTGCAGGGCAAACTCATCCTTAATAATTAACATCCTGGTGGATATTTGGTGTTAAAGGGTGTTTGATTGGTTTAGTTTCTGAGAGGCAGGTTTATTTTGGCTTGGGGGTTGGAAGAAATGAGTATCAGTGGGTTAAACATGGCACTAGCATAAACATTGTTCTAGCCCCTTCAGTGAAGACATGCTGATGTATACCCCTTTGATGCCAGCCTAGGACTTGCAGTAAACTAAGAGCAAGGGGGCTGATTTTCACAGTATAAACCAGGAACAATGTAACTGGTGTGAAACCAAATCTCAGTAGGAAAGGAACACAGGAGCAATGAAAGGAATAAGAATCCCAAGCCTCTTCCAGGAAGTACTCTGCCCAAGAAACACACCCTCTCTTTCTCTCCTCTCTGCATGGGTTTCTTTGATGCAGCTCTCTGCTTCTCTTTTATACAAAAACACATGCATGTGAGCACACACAAATACATTTCTGCTTAAGCAATACCAGTAAAACCCCTCTATCGACATGTGCCTTTGCTTTGGATGGTGACATATGTCCGCGGTCTGGGTGGAGGCTGATATTTTTTTTCACCAATCTGGTGGCAGACAGGAACATAATTGTTCTGTACACTTCACTTGAATAAAGGCAGCTCTTACACACCCACGCAGGGGGATGGGGTGGGGGGAGGATGAGGCTATAAAACCCATGACAATCCCCCTGCGAGCCAGATTTTTCACGCACAGCAGCCAACCTAAAATAAATGCCGTTTTCACCATGACCCCAGATTGAGACTGGTCGAACTGAGCTCATCATCTGGCCTGTTGCCTTTGACAGAGTTACTCCATTTACTTTCCAAATGGATGCTTTATGTTAGACAGCCAGCTCATCTCTGATGCTCTTCCTTTCTGATTTCACACCATCTCTGCATGCAAAAAACCCCACAAAAAACACCTCTCACCAAAAAGCAGAAGCAAGGGGGGTGGGGAGTGGAAATTGCACTGAATTTCTTCCACGCCCACTGACTGGCCACAAAAACGTGTGAACAAAGAACAGCCAATTTAGAAACAGCACATGCTGATCCAACTTCTCACCCATATCAGAAACTAAATTTGTTCCCAGGTAATTTAAAATCCACTTCATCTCATCTCAGAACTAATCCAAAGCACCCGATCCATTCCTAGACCAAATAAATAAAGAAAAATCCCAGCTTTAAAAGGGAGGAAGGGTTGAGTAGTGTGAGCAATTTAATAGTGAAGGCGTTAGACATATTGGGCATGTTTACACATGCATTAATGTGCCTTTTGTAATGCGCATTCAATTTAGTACCTCCAATGTGAGGTACTAAATTAATGCACATTAGGCAGCACTAATGTGCAGTAGTGCATTTGCACACTTTCTGAAGAACAGCTTAATGCACAGTAGACCATTTTACTGAGCATTAGCGGAATGTCACGGTTTTTATGTGATGCTTTAATGCATAGTAAAATAATCTACTGTGCATTAAAATGCATGTGTAGATGCACCCACTAATGATCCCAAACCATAGATCACAAAACACAATCTTCACAGCATTAAAATTCCACTAAAAAAATCCCAGCAGGGAGGTTGTGGACTCTCCATCCTTGGATGATCTCCAACCCTGGCTGGGATGATCTAACCGAGGCTGGTCCTGCTTTGAGCAGGGGTTGGACTAGATGTGACCTCCTGAGGTCCCTCCAACCCTCATTTTCCAGGATACAGTGAAATGCATAGTTAAAACATCTAAACAACCTTAACTTTGCCCTTCAGTGAAGTCCTGTAATAAGCATAGGATGTTTATTCCAGCATTATAAATACTTGAGGTTCTTTGTGGATAAACCTGATTTTTAAAGACATATTTGTTTTTATCCCCCTTATTTCATTCCCCTCCTCTATGACTTACATGTACCTTTCTAGTAACCCATCAAGAAGAACTCAGAGTATAGGTCACTAATGTCCCTTAGGTCACTGAGTCACTACAGCCAAGAAATATAACAAGCAAATGATGGTGATTGGCTCAATTGCCACTTGTGTCACAAAAGCTCTCCTGGAAAGTTACTAAACTGTTGACCTGACCCATGCCTGTAGCTAGCATAACAATTAGAGGCAATCATTCAGGTCAATTATAAATTAATTATTCACGTCACTCAATTAATTTCCTCAAGTGCCTGCGTTATTCTTTTTGTTAATGTCATCTGGGACAAAATAAAGATTGATCCAGATGCTAAGCTGCTTAAAGGGCCACATTTTTGGCAATTAAATTAATGGATGCATTTGTAAATTCTCGGAAAATTAATTCTTTACTCCAGGAAAAGTGCTGTCCATTTGGGCTATACCTGTCATGCAAATCAATTAGGTTTAATCACTGTAATAAGGGCAAAACTCAACATTAATTGTGCTGTCACAACCTACAGCTACATAAAAACCTAATAGACTCTACCACTAATATATAACCTATAACCTAATCCATATAATCTATTATCTATTCCTGGCATCATTTGTCCTAAGAAGGAATGAACGCTTGGTGAATACTACTAGGGACCACCCCTTCTCAAATCTAACCAAGAATCTAAAATCCATCTGAGATCATCAAATTTCATCTTTAATTCATCACCTTCTTTCATTTCTAATTCACTCCAATTAATTCAATATAACGTCATGCATTCTCCAAGCCAATCTGACTGCTCTGCTCCTGCTCCAGTCCACCCAGTCGAATCTAGAACTGACACGGCACAGTCTGGAGGTATGCGACTCCCAGCACACAAAACTTCCCTGAACTCACTCATCCGACAGGGATCGCAGCTGAATGAATGGCAGCTAGAATGGGATGCAACGGGCTGGATTTTCAGTGGGCTTCCATCACAACAGCTGCACGGGCAGGACAATGCACACCCATGAGTCAAGGCACTGGCCTAGAGGTGAACCCTTCTGGTTGCGTAGGCACACTGTACGTGCCACAGCAGACAGCCCCTTGCAAAACATGAAGCAATTCAAACATGAGTAAATAGTTTTTCATCCCCAGGACTCATGCCCTGTCTCAGTGGGTGGGAACCAGCCTGGGACTCACCCACTGGAAGGTGGGGCTTGCTGTGTGTACTTAACCACCGTCTCGGGGCTGGGACAGGCGTTCCACCTGCTGCTGGCCAGGTTTCACTTTCGTCTCTCCCTCCCTGGAGCAGCATGCCCAGCCACGCCACTAATTTAAGGCTGAAGCTGCCAGCAACATGCTTCCTCCTCGAGATCCTCACCATCCTCCTCTTCGCCGTCTTCGTGCGTTACGACCGGGAGGCCAGTGCCAGCCAGTGGCACCAGGAACTAAATCATCGCAACACCAGCCACCTGGACAATGACTTTTACTTTCGCTACCCAAGTGAGTACAGAGCTCCTTCCCCTTGCCGAATCCTTTCTGGGCTGGCACGAGTGCCATCTCTCACCCATGTTCAAATGCTGCAATGGAGGCAGGGGTCAAGTAGGGATCAAGCAGGGATCCGCTGCAATAGGGGAAACTTTGTCCTCAGTCCCTAATGCTGAGTCACTCAAATCCCAGACGAGCCCCTGTGGATGTCACCATCTTAGCTGCCCAAATTAAAACATGGTCACGTTAAACATAGCTGGGGGGCTGCTTCATTCACAGCGTGCCCGCCTCTAGGGCTTTATATGCTGCTACAGGGGCCAAATACCATCCCTGCAAAATGGTAGCTGGTGGTCACAGATGACAGAACAAGGAGAAGTGGTCTCAAGTTGCAGCAAGGGAAGTTTAGGTTGGATATTAAGAAAAATTTTCTCACTAGTATGGTAGTAAAGCACTGGAACAGGTGTCCCAGAGAGTGGCATCTCCATCCCTGGAGGTTTTGAAGACCCGGCTAGATAAAGCCTTGGCTAGGACGATCTAGTTGGGGCTGGTCTGGCTTGGAGCAGGGGGTTGGACTAGATGTGACTTCCTGAGGTCCCTTCCCACCCTCATTGTCTGTGATTCTGTGAAAATCAAGTACAAGAGCACGTGTGCATGAGTGTGGCAGGTGGATACAGAGATGTGGGGAGACCTACACTGGTAGTTTATGGGAGCTGAGGGAAGAGTTAGCTCCACTTGGCTTAGTCTTACTATCAAGGCATGGACCTGGCTGGTGCAAATCCTTCCTCTCCTCTGTGATGCTGGACTGCTCAGCTCCTCTCCATGCCTTGGTTTTCAGTCTTCAGATCAGATCATCCTCTTCTGTCTAGTGCCATAGGGCCAAACGTATGCCAGAGAAATGGTCCCAGGCACTGCAGGCACCAGGCCTTGCCTATGGACTACACTGCAGAGCTATTGCTACCGAGTCAAAGCAGAGATACCAGGCTGCAAACGCAGGCCGGGACCTGCGTGTTAGCCCTGATCATACAAACGCTGCAGAAGCCCTGGGTCTTGGCTCTAGGATGCAGCAGAGCTTGCTCCCAGCCTGTTGGCTGGGTATATGTCATCTCTTGCCATAGCCCCTCACCAGGGCTGACAGTAGATAGCTGGATGGATCCCTGGCTGGTACACTGAAATAACTCATACCCGAAGGCAGATCCGGCACTGAGCACCATTCCTCCTGGGTTTATAGGGTCTGCCACACAGAGTGGTAACTTAGCTTGGAGAATCAGAGTGGAGACCCAGCTTTACCCACCTAGTCTATGACCTTGGACTAACCTCTGCCCTCCTAGACCTGTTCATTACTCTGGGAGATTGGGAATGCAGAGCTCATTCCTACTCCAAAGGGGCATCTTCCACACCCCAGAGGAGGGTGCATCTTGGCCCTCCCCTCTTCCTACCCCATGATAGAAGCCCGTCTGTCTTGACCCTACTAGCATTTCAACTCCAGCGGTGAGCAAGCCTTTTCCCTACAACATATCTCTTCCCAGAGCTTCTCTGGGGTAAGGGCAGCAGGAGCTCACTGGGTTTAAATGGGGTCCTGATCCTGGTTAGCAGCCAGTGGCTCAAGACCCAGTACTTGTGGTCACAGGTACCGTCGCTCTCCACAGACACACGTTTCTTCAGGGAAGCCAAACACAATGCAACAGCCTCGGTGCTGTTGTTCAGAGGCCAGAGCAAGCTGGGGATCACTTGGGGGCTCCTAGCAACCTGTGCTTAACCCAGCTGAGATCCATTACATCAGACCCCTCACCATCCCCACTGCATTGCAATGGCAATAGGGGTTGCAAGGTGGGAGCTAAAGGCAGGAGCAAACATCACACACTTTTGGACAGCTTCACTGTGGCCCTATATTGACCCAACCATGGATCAAGACTCCCCTGTGCTAGGTGTTGTACAGCACAGAACAGCAAGTCCTTCTGCCAGCACCTTACAGTCATCCTTTTCATAGGGGCATAAAGCCCCCTGCCTCGGAAGGTAGCCAAAGGCCTAAAACCATCCGACCCCAACCCTTCACCCCAAAACATGTCGCTGGGCCACATACCCTGCAAAGAGCCACAGGTAAAAAGCAGGGGACATGGAGGCACTGCCCATGCCCTGCCAAAGAGTCAGTGATTCCTCTATGCTCAGGGGACTCCAGGTGGAGACGCATGCCCACACTATACGGGAGAGCAGAGCTCCCCACCACCTTTGCCAGGCTGACCTGAAGGAGAAATTCCCACACAGTCAATCCCCTAGCACAGCATTAGAGGTTTGCAACGAACACCCTTGCAAATGAGCCTTGACCAACGGTGGGGATAAGAAATCCCGTGATAGCTGTCACAAGAGCTGGGATCGTGAACCCTGGTGAAATATTTACCCCTGGAACGGCAAAACACAGAGTAGGGCTGGGGTTGCCTTCGGAGAGCCAAATAGGGGCTTTGCACAGCTCACCTGAGCGTGTGGGTCAGCGGCGGCGCTTGCAAAACATGCTCTTTCTTGCCTTCGAGTGACAGCTGCAAATCTGAAAGGGGCAAAGATTGCAGAACTCGGAGCCTCTCTTGAGGTCAAGACACCCCAGGGGTGGGAGCTTGGCAGGGGAAAACCATACAGGTTCTCCCAGTTCCACCTGCCAAGGGCAACTCCACCCAGAGCTGAGACAGACAATGACTCACCCCCTCCTTCCTCTGCACCAGCCTGACCCACGGATTCCCCTCCAGGGACTGTGCAGATACAGGGAGGTCCTTCCTGGGCCCCGCTAGCAGCGTGCGTGAGCACCTTGCACATGAGAGCGCACCACTTCCCCCAGCTCCTGGGGCTCTGTGCTGTCCCATTGACCTGAATCACAGGCCTGTTTCTTGGACCCCTCTGGCAGCATGAAGAGGCCCTCAAAGCCAGGCCCTTTTGGCCCATTTCAAGGGCTGCAAGAGTAATCCCAGTATACGGAAATGGTGGGGTGTTTTCCCGCAATGAATGAATTCCCCAGGTGCTGGACAGCAGAGAACCAGCTCAAGCATGCAGCAGCATGGGCCTGAAGTCACAAGGAAGGGGAGAGCCAGACTCGGTCTGGGCTTGGCCCTACCTGAGACTGTCACAAGTGACAAAGTGTTGGCTGGAAGCAGAGAGGGGAAAGGGGGCTAGATAGTTGGCTGGAATAAGTGAGCATCAGTCGCCCGAGTGGAGCGTGGCTGGCTCGTACCTATAGATGAGCTCAGTGCCCAGCAAGCTGATTTAGCTTGGAGACAAGGAGGGAGCACAGGACCTGGCGGGAGGGGAGCGTGAGACCAGACAGGTAGCCCCTGCATGGACACTGCTCTCTTGCTTATTGCTTTTCCAGATACATATCCCACTGCCCCCCCACAGGCAGCAAACACCACCCCTATGCATGCCCCTCTAGGGTGGAGGGCCCCATTCTCATTACCCTGAGGGTCTCGTGCCCTAGGTTGATCTCAAAGCACTTCCCCTTCATACCACCTTCTGGCAGCTGTATCTTTAGGCCTCTCTCACTCCTTGCTTTCTCCATCCTCCTCCCCCTCCCCCTCCCCCCCTTTACAGGGCTGGAAAAACCCTTTTATTTTTAAACAGAAGCTGAGATTCTCACCCAGCACCTCAACTCCAGGAGCTGGGGCTTCATCAAGAACAGCAAAAACCCATGCACTGGAAATCGGGATAATACCATGTGCACTGAAATCGGGAGGAGAGCTCAGCAATGGCCTGCTTTGGCCAAGTGTTTGGAGATGCATGCATGCAAGGGACCGCACAAAGGCCTACGCACTGCTGGCCATGTTCCCATAATATTACCATGTCCGGGTCCAGGTGGAAATGCAGCTTTTACAAGCACAGTGTTAATAATTAGGCTTGCAACTCTATGGGGCAGCCTGAGCGATTCCAGAGTGCTTAGACAGGGCACTACCCAGTAGTGGCCTTAGGAGAGGGCAAACTAACTGGGTGACTGCCACACTTCAGGGGGCCCCAAAATTTGCAACACATTTTTTGGGGAATGAAGTTTTTGCAAGGAAGTGGCTCTATTTGCATTTTAACACTTGACTATTTATTTAATTCCCCCTCTTTCTTTCTTCAACTTACTAAAAACATTGTTCTTTCTTCAACTTATGCCTTGAAGGGGCCCCAAATGACTCTCTTGCCCAGGGCCCCAATGATCCTAAGGCCACCACTGCACTCCCTTCCCCTCTCTCCTGCCTTGTTGAAATGCAGTGCTACGTAACAGCTTCTTGTCCAGAAGCAAAAATTAGTCTCTTTGGTGGTAGAGAGAGTGAGTGGTGAAACCCAAAGCTGGAGCCCTGCCCAGACACTTTGACTAATGTCCTCGGCTCTTGCGAAAGATCTCTGATGTCAGGGCCTCCAGTGTGTACATTTGGCTCAAAAGGCAGCGGATCAAAGTGGCTGCAGACGCAGCTGGGTGCAGCAGCCCTCAGGATGGGGCACCATCCCCTGGGGAGAACCTAGGAAAAGGGTCCCCAGCCGGCTCACGTCCGCACTCAGGAGATGCCCAAGGTCATTCAGTGATCAAATGCTGCTTCTGGAGGGTGGTGAAAGCAAGGTGGGGATGGCTCCAAGCCCCAGTGGAAACAGGGGGACGAGGGGCTGCAATGGGAATTTCTCACAGTAAAATGAGGACTTGGCGCTGCCCTGCACCCACCCCCTGGGAGCCGATTCTCTGGCTAACTCCGCACTATGTGCTAATACCAGGACAACTGATTAAACATTTCTGTGGCTTTTCCCCTGCCCTATTCATTTTTTCCTTTAGACCCACGGCAGCATTCAGAGGAAGACGTCAGACACCAACCTTGCTGCTATATTTCGAGGGGTTTGGGGTGGAGGGAGAAGGAAGAACTTTAAATTCTTGTTCGCAAATCCTCTTCGTCTGCCCCCTCCGCTGGGTCTGCAATACTTCTAATCCCTTCCTCAGGTTTCCAGGATGTCCACACCATGATTTTCATCGGCTTTGGGTTCCTGATGACCTTCCTGAAGCGTTACGGGTTCGGAAGCGTTGCCTTCAACTTCCTGATTGCGGCCTTTGCCATACAGTGGTCCACGCTGGTCCAGGGTTTCTTCCACTCCTTCCACAACGGCAAAATTCACGTTGGAATCGAGAGGTGAGGGTGCTTTCTTGAGACCCAGATAGCTCCAAATCCCCACCTTGGCACTTCACCACTCTACATCTCGCTCCCCTTTCCGCGGGAGGGAGATAATGGCACTGTCCCCGCTCAGTGGAGGGTGTTTGAGGATGAGTGCTTCCAAGACAGCAAGGCATCTGGAAGCTATAGAAATGCGGGCCACACGAGGATCTTAAATAGGCCGGCAGGCATCACACCACATGCATTAGCATGCAGCTTTCTCTGGGTCACAGGCAGCTCTTCTCCAGGTTACCACGCAAGTGAGAAATGCAGGTTATAAACCCAACTTGCTAATTCATTCAGTAGGCAAAAGGGGTGGGGAAGTTGGTGTTGCTGTTCACCCTGAAACAAAGAAGAGGTGGGTTCAAGTCCTCTGTCTGCTACTGACTCCCAGTGTCACCTGTTTAATAAAGTAACAGCTCATTTCTCTTGAGCAGTGAACCTACCACCTCCTTGGGGCAGAGAGTCTCTGCTAGGATGCCTGCGTACAGCACCGAGCACAAGAGAGGACTGATTTTGGCTGCAGCTGTTTAATACAGACCTGGATGGAAACAGGGCTTTATTTATAGATTTCAAGGCCAGGAAAAAGCCATTTTCCTGCTTGGCCAGAATATTTCATTGCACAGGAGGAAGCAACACCCTCGAGCTAAGATCTAACCCCCCCCTTCGCTTGTTCACAAACCAGCCTAGGCTTTTTAATCCATTCAGAGGTTTTGTGCCCACTCTTAGCTGAGTTATTTCCCCCCTTTCTAGTGTGGGTATCCTGTGACTGCCCAGAGAACTGGCACAAACCAGCTCAGCCTCCTCAGGGACTGTTAAAACTGAACAGAGCGTGAAATTTGGCTGTGCAGAATTCACTTCAGGGCGGGAAGCGGTGGCTGGGGCTGGCACTCTGCACCCACTGTCCTCAGCCACATGCCAACCCTCCTGCCTTCTCTCTCTCTGCTAGCATGATCAATGCCGATTTCTGCTCCGGAGCCGTCCTGATCTCCTTCGGAGCAGTTCTGGGCAAGACGAGCCCCGTCCAGCTGCTCCTGATGACCTTGTTTGAGGTCACACTCTTCGGCCTTAATGAATACATCCTGCTCAGCCTCCTGGGGGTAAGTCATGGAAAATGAGGGTTGGAAGGGACCTCAGGAGGTCACATCTAGTCCAACCCCCTGCTCAAACCAGGACCAGCCCCAGCTACATCATCCCAGTCAAGGCTTTGTCGAGCCGGGTCTTAAAAACCTCCAAGGATGGAGACTTCACCACCTCTCTGGGTAGCCTGTTCCCTTGCTTTACTATCATCCTAGTGAGATAGTTCTTTTCTTCCTAATATCTAACCTCAACTTCCTTTGCTGCAGCCTGAGCCTGTTGCTCCTTGTTCTGTCATCTGCCACCACTAAGAACAGCCCAGCTCCATCTTCTTTGCAACCATCCTTCAAGGAGTTGAAGGCTGCTATTAAATCCTCTCTTGGTCTTTTCTTCTCTCTCTAAATAAACCTAGTTCCCTCAGGCACGCCTCATAAGTCATGTCCTCCAACCTCTGAACCATCCTCATTGCTCTCCACTGGACTCTCTCCAAGATGTCCACATCCTTTCTGTAGTGAGGGAGCCCCAAAACTAGACACAGGACTCCAGATGTAAGGAGGATCTTTCTAACTTGGAGGGTGGTCAAGCACTGGAACAGGCATCTAGGGAGGTAGTTGAGTCTCCACCCCTGGAAATGTTCAAGGGCAGGTTGGACAGACACTGGGCTGGAAGGGATAAGTCAGGGCTGATCCTGCCTTGAGCTGGGGGTTGGACTGGATGACCCTCCGACATCCTTTCCAGCCTGACTTGTCTATGATCCTATGAGCATTGATGCAGAAGACTCGGAGTTCACACAACATCTGCTGCTGGCTTGCGACAGGCCCTGTCCTGCCACACAGCCTGCCCTCCCCATCCTAGTCACCACTGCCTTTTATCTCCTGCATCACCCAGGCCAAGGATGCTGGGGGCTCCATGACCATCCATGCCTTTGGGGCTTACTTCGGCTTGATGGTATCACGGGTCCTGTACCGGCCCCAGCTGGACAAGAGCAGACAGCGGGAAGGCTCTGTGTACCACTCGGATGTCTTTGCCATGATTGGTAAGGACTCTGGAGATATATGATGGTGTTTCATTTTAATCGTGGAAAAATATGGATTTGGGGTTACTCTTTTAAATCTGAAAATTGGGGTTTTTTGTTGTTTTTTTTTAAATCAGAAAAAAACAGGATCCCTGGTCATCAGCGGTGTGGGAAACACATTGACCTTGGCTCTGTGCTTCCCCTTCCTTGCAGGCACGCTCTTTCTGTGGATCTTCTGGCCCAGTTTCAACTCAGCCATCACCACCCACGGTGATGACCAGCACCGGACAGTAGTGAACACATACTTCTCACTGGCTGCCAGCACGCTGGCCACCTTCGGCATGTCATCCCTTATCAATGGGGAGGGCAAGCTAGATATGGTGAGTCCATCCCCATCCCGCTGTTCCACTGCCGTGGTTCCCTCTTGGGGAAAAAACTGTCCAGGCCTGGGCATAAGGGTGCAGAGTAGAAGCCCTGATCCTGGACACCTGGAGAGATGCAGGTTGACCTCTAGCCTGGGGAGGTGCAGCTGGGCACCAAGTCAACTCAATGCGTTCCTATGGCAGGTTGACCTGTAGTCTGGGGAGCTGCATCCCAGCTACAGGTCAATCCAATGCATTTCTGTGGCAGGTTGACCTGCAGTACAGATCAAAATGGTCCGATTCTCCTGATCTGCACCAGTTCTAAATGAAGTGCTAGGTGCCAGCCAAGGTGGAACTGGCTGCCTCTTTGGACCTCACCAAATCTCCTTCTCTGGGACTGGATGGGGAGTGTGGGAGCCCCCCGTGACTCTGAGCTCTCTCTCCAGGTCCACATCCAGAATGCAGCTCTAGCCGGAGGGGTGGTGGTTGGCACGGCCGGCGAGATGATGCTGACGCCCTTCGGAGCCATGACTGCTGGTTTCCTCGCCGGCCTCATTTCTACTCTTGGCTTCAAATTCCTCACAGTAAGTGGCCTGACAGCACTTGGGGCCCAATCCTCATGGGCACGACAAGCCTGTTTCACTGGAGCAGCACACAGAGGCCCTAAACCCCCATGTACATCTGGAGGAGACTGTTCCAGCCACGAGGCTGCCTGCCTGGCACCCCTTAAGCACCCCAGGATGTCAATGCTAAAGAAACTCCAGGGTTGCTCCCAACAGACCTGGGTTTCGGGCATCCCCTAGAGCAACCTCAGATAGACAGAGGGCAGGAGGGGGAGCTTCATGCTGCCTCCTCCTCCATGGTTTGGCCCTTGTTTAGTGGGAGAGGGCAGGTAGGACTGACATCCCAGCTGAGACATGCCCTTAACATGTGGCCCTGCCCAACCTCACCATTGCTCTGCATTCTCCCTAGCCCCTCCTGGACTCCAAGCTGAAAATACAGGACACCTGCGGCGTCCACAACCTCCATGGGATGCCAGGGGTGCTGGGCGCCCTCCTTGGTGTGCTGGTCTCAGCGCTGGCAACGCATGATGTCTACGGTGACGGGTGAGGACCACTGGGCACCACTTCAGCAAGAGGCCTTACTCAAACCCCCTGCCTGAAGCACCCCTAGATTGCTTCTCCAAATAGCAGCCCCTGCCCCCTTTCCCCAGCCAGTGATGGGGAGATGGGAAATCTCCACCGCTGCCTGCACACTGCTCCATAGGTGCTAAGGGAGCACGTCCCTGTGTTAGCTGAATCCAGCTAGCACAGAAGTGAGAGAGGCATAAGAGCATGCTAGTAGCTAGGCTGTGTATGCTCTGCTAGCATCCCTGCTCTGCAGGAGAGCATCCAGGCTGCTAACAGGTGCCACAGCCCACTGTGCTGGGTCTTTACTGCTCTTGCCCCTACTAGCTTGATTTAACTCACTCAGGTGGGCTGGGGTATGGTGCCCCTTCGCTGTATGGATATATCAGCTCCAAGGTTTGGGGGTGTTTAAGGCCTTAATACAACTGGCACTGATCACCCTTGATGCGTCAGACCCTGGAAGGCCACAAAGGCCCTTGTGTAGCCAGCACGGGTGACAAGGGGCTCCCCAGTCAGACTAAGCTCTCACCTGCCTTGCAGGATGTACGATGTCTTCCCTTTCATCGCCCAAGGAAGCCGGACGGCCAGCTACCAGGCCATCACCCAGCTCTGCGCCTTGTTCGTGACACTGGGCTTTGCGGTGATTGGAGGGAGCATTGCAGGTGAGTTTTCATAGAAGCATAGAAAATGAGGGTTGGAAGGGACCTCGGGAAGTCGCATCTAATCCAGCCCTCTGCTCCAAGCAGGATCAGCCCCAAGTACATGATCCTGGCCAAGGCTTTGTCTAGCCAGGTCTTAAAAACCTCCAAGGATGGAGACTGCACCACCTCTCTGGAGAACCTGTTCCAGTGCTTCACCACCCTCCTCATGACAGAGTTTTTCCTAATCTCCAACTTCAATTTCCCTTGTTGCAACTTGAGCCCATTGCTCCTTGTTCTGCCATCTGTCACCACTGAGAACAGCCCAGCTCCATCCCCATTGCAACCCCTCTGCAGGGAGTTGAAGGCTGCTATTAAATCTGTTCTCAGTCTTCTCTTCTCTAGACTAAATAGGCCCAGATCCCTCAGCCTCTCTTCATAAGTCACGTGCCTCAGCCCTCAAACCATTTTCACTGCCCTCCACTGAGCAGTGAAAATGTGCACATTTCCAATATGCCCACATCCTTTTTGCAGTGGGGGGGAGGTGTGCAGGGGTCCAAAACTGGACACAGGATTCTAGATTTGGCATCACCAGTACAGAATAGAGGGGAATAATCACTTCCCTTGATCTGCTGGCAACGCTCCTACCAATGTAGCCCAGGATGCTGTTCTTGGCAACAAGGGCACCCCGTTAACTTGCATCCAGTTTCTTGTCCACTGTCACCCCCAGGTCCTTTTTTGCAGAGCTGCTGCCCAGCCAGTTGGCCCCTGGCCTGTACCGCTGCATGGGATTGCTCCGTCCTAAGTGCAGGACTTTGCACTTGTCCTTGTTGAACCTCATGAGATTTCTTGTGGCCCAGTCCTCCAGTTTGCCTAGGTCACTCTGAATCCTAGCCCTATTCTCCAGCCTATCTGCTACTCCCCGCAGCTTGGTGTCATCCACGGACTTGCTTAGGATGCACTCCATCCCATCTTCCAGATCGTTAATGAATATATTTCCTGTCAGTGGGGCTGCAGTGAGATCTTGTCTGGCCTGGGGGCAGATATAAGAGCAGCAGATGGGACAGAGGCAGGGATCAGAGGGGCACTCAGGGAGGGTGTGAGGTTAATACGGCCCCCTCTGCGTTAGACTGTCCCTGCCCCAAAGAGGTGAGACGAGACAGTCACAATCCTTGCCTTGCTGAGAGCAACCAGGCCATGGGTAAATTTAGGGTATGATTTTTACAGGCATTTAGAGCCTAACACCCCCTGAAGTCCTGCAGAGTTCAAAGTCTTTGAAAAACTAAGTGACTTGCCCTGGGTCTTATGAGAAATTGGTAGCAGAGTCAAGAACTGACCCGGATCTTCCCTAC
>NW_005842579.1:537296-545826 GCF_000455745.1 Alligator sinensis
TATAACTGCCATCATTTGTTTAGCAGCAGCACCTCGAAGCGCCAGTGGTGGCCCTGTGCCCCTTAGTGCTAGGTACTGTATAAATGCAGAACAAAATAAAACCATCCCTACCCCCAGAAGCTATAAGCTAAATAAAATAAACCATAAACCACCGCTGCCTGCCCTGGTCTGGCCGCTAGATGCCAGTGTGAGCCAAGGCATTGGGAACTGAGCTGCTGTTTCAATTATAATAAGGCCACAAGTGGCTCAAATGCCTGAGAGCAAACAGGTAACACAAATAGGCAGTTTTTTTTGAGAGGATCAGGGCACCTGCTCTGCAGCTGCACTGGGTCAATGCTTCTGGGAAGAGAAGAGAGCAACCCTTTTTTACCCCTTTTTACATTCCCAGGTGCTATACTGAAAATGAACTTCCTGGCATCCCCCCCGGACACGCAGTGCTTTGAAGATCAGATCTACTGGGAGGTGAGTCCTCAATATTTCTTTTTCCAAGCACCATTGGGGGAGCTTGCAATGAAATGAAATGAAATGCAGGCCACCAATTACAGCATCACTTAGTAGTCTCAGGGCATCTTACTATGTCCTTGGCTTTGTCCAGGTCCCAGAAGCGCATCACGATGGCTACGGACACATGTCGGATGTAGCCCCGGATGACCCAGACAAGAGCACAGATGCCTAATGGAAGGGACCTGCCCGGCAAGCAAAACTTGACCCAGTCTGAGCCCATCTGATTCTCTCTCTCCAATGCTGCCATTTGCCTTCCCCAGCTGGCTGGGGGCTGGTTGGTCTGACTTTGGGACAGCATTGCAGCCTGACCTGGGACAATGGGAGACAGAATGAGATCTTCACCCTGTGTCACCTCCTCTGGGGACTGCAGCCACATTCACATTTCTGTTCATTCAAGGAAAGAGTAATCTATGCCTAACCTAGGGCTGAGGTCACAAGCACCTTTAAAGAGCATCTTTCAAGAGCAAGATGCACTCGCTGGAAAGGAAGAAGTGGGTTCAGCCCCTGACTCTGATACAGGCTCCCAGCACGACAAGCTGAATCCAAGCTAGCTGGATTCTCCTGCTTCTGTTTAAGAGCAGCTTCATCTGGAGCTGCTATGTTTGAACCTGCTTTTAACAAGACATAGCCAAACTAAAATAACTGCACCCATGCCTCTGTTAGCACCAACGTACAAATCACAGTATTACTATAACTGCCCCCAGTCTGCACAGTCACAGACCCATGGGTTCCCCTTGCCTTCACACGAGGATATCAACCCAACCTCGCTGATCTGGATTGCAAACTCTTTGAGGCAAGACAGTTTCACCCTGTATCCCTGAAGCACCCAGCACAGAGGCATAGTTGCAGCAAGGGAAGTTCAAGTTGCAGCAAAGTTAGATATTAGGAAAAACTTTCTCACTAGGAGGGCAGTCAAGCACTGGAACAGGTTACCCAGAGAGTGGCATCTCCATCCTTGGAGGTTTTTAAGCCCTGGCTAGACAAAGCCTTGGCTGGGATGATGTAGTTGGGGCTGGGCCTGCTTTGAGCAGGGGGGTGGGCTGGATGTGACCTCCTGAGGTCCCTTCCCACCCTCATTTTCTGTGATTTTATGATAGTATCAGGTAGCACCTTTGGGCTTCTACAGCTGTTCCTACCATGACATTTTGTGCCTGGACACAGGAGTGATGTGGGCACCAAGAAACGCCCCAGCCACGAAGGCAGTAGGGTGCGACAGTGAGTGTTTTACCCCCTATCCTGACTGTAGCAATAGAGTTGAGATCAAGCTCTGCACTCAGATTTCTATTCTGAATATACCTCAGTGATGTGGCTGGTGGAGGAGAGGGGGATGATTTGTTTTAAGAGATAGCCCTGTTAGTAGCATCTCAAGAGTGCACAGTTGCATCACTACAAAGATGCCTTCTAAGCCTACACCTTATTTCTGGCTCCTGTATAACTGCACCTTCTCTGACTGTTCCCACTGGGTGGGCTGTGCTGCTCTGACTGTACTGGTACATGTCCTCCAACTTGCATGTCTCCAAAAAAGCGAAGCTGAAAGGCTAGGTCCTACTTCTTTATTTAAATGTCATGTCCAATGTGGTTGCTAATGGTATTTACAAGTAGAGAATGAGCTATGCAAAACCACAAGTAAACACCTCCTTGTGAAACACTGAGATGATGCTCTTTGCTAAGCAGGGAGGAAGGCGGAGGGCAGGGGTTATGGATGCTCTTCTTAACTCTGCCACTGACTTGCTGGGTAATCCCAGTCACTTCACTTATGCCCCTCGGAGCCCCAGTTTTTCTTATCTATAAAAAGATGTGACAACAGTGACCAACATGTTGGGGTCCGTGGAGGAAAACTGCAGGGAGTTATTCTATAAATGTGCTGTGGGCACCAGGAGGGGGAAATAGGAGAAATATTTCCATTGGAGAAGAAACATCCTGTTGCTTGAAATCTCTCAGAATTTAGCATAAAAACTTGCAATACAAACTTTGGTTTCGTCCATTTTTTCCCCTCTCCAGTGGAAAAAAGATCCCACCCCCAAGTGCCACAATATTAGACACATTTTTAATTCAGGCAAAAGGCATCAAGCTTCTATTTTGGTCCCTGTTGCTGGAAGATGAAGGATTCAGGAAGCAACAGCTACAAGATCTCACAGCACCATGAAGTTGTACTTAATTTTTGAGCCACCAGAGGATGCTGCTACACAGATGCCAATTTTTTACAATGCCCTGAAGAACCCAAATAATTTCCGCCTTGGGCAAATCATCCTCCCGGTCCCTCCAGGTTTTGTCTCCAGGACTGGACCTGTTTCCCATTTCCAACTTTCTAACCAAAAATGCCCTGAAAATATCTCTCCAGAGCAAGGATGAACTTAAGATCACAGGGCTGGAAGGGACCTCATGAGATCACATCTAGAGGAGCCCCCTGCTTAAGGCAGGATCATCCCTGATGAAACCACCCCAACCATCCCAATCACTTGAATTTTGCTGCAAAACTCCCTTTTTTTTCTTTTTTCAGCCAAAGAGTTTGGGTAGCAAGTGCTCCCATCCAGACTGGATGGGGGTGAGGATGCCTCTTTCTTCTTCTACTGGGATCTGGGCTGGTTGGATTCCCCGCTAGATGGGGCTCCCTGCCTGTGTGTGCTGAAGGGAGGATGCTGCGGGTACCGCCTGGCTGCTCAACGGGGACTTTGTTCCTTGGGGGCCTCACTTGCTCCCTCTCAAGCATGCAGAGGAGCTGAGCTGCTGGCAGCTTTTGCTGGATGAGAGCCCAGCTGGTGCCAGCAGCTCTCACCAGGGCTGGCACAAGCTGGGGTGTCCCCAGCCCCGTTAGCTAAGCTCCTTCTTCCTCTCCATTGAGTCTGTTCTCCGCATTCCCATCCTTATGCCCCCTGCTCTGCCCAAGTGCCATCCTTTGGTCCTGTCTGCCAGATGACGACCCTCTCTTCCTCCCCCTTCCTCCTCAAAAGCCCCCCTTTCTTCTCAGGCCTTGCAGCCACCATCCTCTTGATTCTTCAAAACACGCAACAAATTCTCGCAACAGCCCTCACAACACTCATCTTAGACATGGCAAAATCATGGGAACGCACAGGTTTGACCCCATCCCAGACTCTCAGGATTTTGGGGATTTGCACACCACATGCTCCCCCATCCCCAAAAGATGCCCACCTTGATTTGAAAGAATAAAGAAAAAAAATCCCCCTTTACAACTGTTTAGTTGGTCTAATAAAAGATATCACATCTACCCAAAAAACCTTGTCTGCCAGTGGATAAATAAGTTATTCATTTTTCCCTTAACAGAAAGTAATATTTCTCTTTTTTTTTAACTTTTCTTTTTTGGCTAAATGCACATTTTCCTGTGCAAAAAATTGATGGGGGTTTTTTTTTGGTTTTTTTTTTAAAGGGAACTTTTCTCCTGGAAGTTTTCTGACACAAAAATTCCCAACCAGAGCTAAGATGCTGCAACAAATAGAAGAGGGATTTGATGGAAGACAATGCTATTTGTGATTGTCTCATCTCCAGCTGGTCCCATATCCTACACCCCACACATGCTGGGAGGCAAAGGAAAGAGAAAGATCGATTGACTTATAGTCTGAGCTTAGAATCATCATTTCACTCCTTTTCCAAGTCCTTCTTGTCCTGGAAACTCAAGTCTGTGTCTCTCATGCAATGCAACACAAGTGATCATTACAGTCTGTGGTTAAAAGGGAAGGTTAATGCCTTTGAAGCTTGCACATATAGCCAGTGGCAGGGCTGGAGACTGAATGTAACATCCCTGCACCCCACTCATGCAGCTCAGCCCCCAAACCAGCTCTGTTTTCCCTTGACCACCTTTGAAACACCCTCGAGCTTGAGGGGAGGTTAGAAGTTGGTGTCTCAGTGCAGGCCCCACTCTTCCCCCTGACCTGAATTGAAAGCCTCATGAGCAGACATCCCTCTGAGAGTTTCTAGTCAGGTTGAAGGTACCTGCAAAATGCCATCCCATAGCACCTCCTGCCCTCCAGCCAACAGCACTCAGGGGGTGTCTGGGCAGTTTTGATGCATGGGATCCCAGCGTCACGAAGGGCCTTGATGCATGTGCAAGTGATTTATCTAAATGTGGATTCAACTGCACACAATTTAGTTGCACTCGCTGTCTACAGGCGTGGTATACAAAGCCCTGTGGCTCCAGGCACTATACACACACATGAGGCAGGTGCAGATGTGATGATCTGCAAAGACAGGACAGAGGAGAGAAAGAATGGGAAGCTGCCCAAGGTCAAACCACCAGCCTGTGGCCAAGCCAGGACTGCAACCCAAGCTTCCCCACTTGCAATTCACCATCTGAGTCACCCAAGCTCATGGCCTCTCAGTAATGAGTAACATCGTAGGGTCACCCCTGAGCAACATGGACCTTAGGTAGAGTGGATCCTGCTAAAGTCCTGGTTGATGCCTCAGCCCCATCTGTTATGATCCTATGGCAGAGGCATGGGCAGACAGATAGATTATGGAGATAAGCCCAAAGAGGAAACCAGCGACATAAACCCACATCAGCATCCAAACTGCAGGGGCCCCACTGTACCCGGTCAGGCCTGGCCCAGCGTCCCACCTCCAACAGCAGGAGACAGCAGATGGCCCAGAGGAAGAGCACCCATGTAGGGTGGCCCATGTCCTGCCAGACCCTCCCCACTGCAGTGACAGAAGTTATAAATTTAGAGATGCTCCCTAACAGGAGAATGAGAATTGGGAGCTGGTCCCTCAGTCAGGAGGCAGTTAGCTAGCTAGTTAGAAACAAACCAAGGGTCTGCAGAGGCTGCCTGCTGCTCCACCATTAATTCTTGTTGTTTAGTAGTTCTTCTCTTTCATTGTAGGCCTGCATTTATTGGACCCAAGGATCAAATGATTACTACACTCATCCCCTGGTTTAAACTCTCCCTAACATCCAAGAGCCCTGCTTCTACCCTGGCCTTAACAGACAGTTTCAAAGAGCCTGTGCACATGTGTGTACACACACACACACATCCCCCTCCACTCTTCAGCTCCAGTGGGACCTATCCTGTCATCTGGGGCACGTGTGTGCCAGCATGACACATGCACACCAAGCGAGAGAGTCTGGCACCCGAGGTGTGAAGCGTATGGCACTTGTCTCCCCGGGTTTGCTACTCTGTGTGCACGCAGAAGGCAGGCTCGCCACATCCCCCACCCCTGTGCAATCCTCACTAGGAAGCCTTCACACTCGCCCGGCTCTTTCCTCCACCCATGGATCTTGGGGTGGGGGGGTGACCAGGGAAGCAGATGAACATCAGCACTCCCTGCTCCTCTCCAATGGTTTTCCTAATTGGAGTGATCATCAGGGATCCTGGTTTTCTCTGATCCAAAAATTGGGGATTCTTTTTTATTTCAAAAAATAACCCAAAATCCACATTTTTCCATGATTAAAATGAAATGCCAGTGATATATAGATATATTAGTGGTGTTTCATTTTAATCATGGAAAAATGTGGATTTTGGGTTACTTTTTAAATCTGAAAGTTGGGGATTTTTTTTTTCTTATCAGAGAAAACCAGGAACCCTGGTGATCATGTAGGGATGAAATGAACACCCAAGCCTGCATGTCCAACCCAGATCTGATTCACTGAGCACTTGGCCAGCAAGAAAAGGCAGCAGGTTTGTATTTGGGGCCAGAATGGGGGGAAAATGTAAAGTAAATTTTTCACTGTTCCCCTCCCCCTGCCATTATATATGTGTGTGTGTGTGTGTGTGTGTGTGTGTGTGTGTGTGTGTGTGTGTGTGTGTGTGTGTGTGTGTGTATTTGTAAATTGAGTTGAGTTTTCAGGGCAAGGTGGCCATGGAAAAGGAGTGAAATGATGATTTGAAGCTCAGGCTATAATAGGTGTCAATCAATCTTTTTCTTTCCAGCCCCCTTTGCCTCCCAGCAGATACCCCCCTCCAATAAATCTATATCTATATCTGTGTGTGTGCTTCTATTGGAACCTGAATACACACATGCACACCCCCTCCCACACAAATATATATATTTGTGGGGTGCATGTGCACATGTGTGTGTGTATTCAGGTTTCAATAGAAACACACACACACACACACACACAAAGCTGACATTTTTGGTGAATCAAAATTCAATACATAAATTTAGTTGTAGGTCCCTTCAGACATATCCTCTGGAGTTCCCATCCCTCCCCATCAATATAATTCTGATTTTTTTTTTAACAGGAAGAAATTTGGAAACAAAAAAAAAAGCATTTCAAACCTGAAATCATAAGTTAAAAATTCAAAGCAGTCTGTCCTGAAAACATGAAACCTGGGGAATTTTTTCTGTAGGTTTTGCAGAATTTAACTTCAGCAAAACAGTTCAGAGGAATCAGGGTGTGGGGTGAAATATTTTGGTGTCACTTAATTGGGATTCTTTTTATCTATCGAAAAAAGAAAATCTATTCCAAGTTCCAGCCAGCCATGCTAAAGAGATTTGGGTTCAATTCTTGTGTCTGTAACAGGAACTAACATGGATCCCCTCCCTGGGTCTCAACTTCCTCACCTGGAAGATGGCAATAATACCCCTTTCTTCCCTGTTTGCACTGGAGGTGGGCATTTATATATGTGCCCATGCAGCGCCCAGCACAGTGGACACCTGATGACCAATCCCCCCTGCAGCCTTACTACGATGCTAGCAATATCTCAGTGTCTTATTCCCCATCCAAACCTGAACCTCACAGCTCGGCATCCTGCAGACCCAGTTCCAAATTGTGGGGAAGCACCACTCCCTCCAGCAGCCTGGCCTTGATCATATCCAGAGTTGCTCATAGAAACTCTTATCCCCCAAACCCTTTACAAACCCCATTCTGAGCACCCCCTGGGTTTCAACAGGATGTGCCTGGTTCCCTCCCCACCCCAAGCCATGGCTGTCCCTAGAAGGGGGTTTTAGCACACATACACATGAACACCCCCCCCGGAAAGACACTGGTGCATGCACCTAATTCTACAGCTTGCATTAGGAAAGGGACAGACCAGATCTAATCATCCCTTTCTGTCCTTACTCCCCAGACACAGAGTGGGTGCATCTACACATGCACTTTAGTGCGCATTAGTTATTTTACTGTGCATCAAAGCATCACTTTAAAAAAGTGCTCTTTAGCTAATGTGTATTAAAATAGGTTAATGTGTATTAAAGCATCACTAAAAAAACATGCTCTTTAGTTAATATGCATTAATATAGCTTAACGCGCATTTTCCTAGTACCTCACAATGGAGGAACTAGATTTAATGCATGTTAGCTAAAGTGTATTAATGCACATGTAGATGTACCCAGAGGCAAGAATCACTCTGCCCAATCCCTGCGAAGAGCCTGCAGGCTTCCCAGCTTGGATCTGCCTTTGGACTCTCCTGAAGCCTCAGGATTTTTGACCCAGAGGCCACTGGGATGAATTTCCCCACCTGGGACCTGAAGCACAGGATGCAATGGATTTACCGTGTGCTACAAGCCCCCAGGCTAATCACTTAGGGCAGGGAACTGGGAGATGAGGGGGGGAGGATCCCAGCTGGACTGCTTTCCCCATGCATTAGGTGTATTATACCAAGCCATGTGGAAGAGCTGGCTGACAAGGCCCCTTTTAATCAAACAGTTGCTGACGAGCCCCGGCTGCAGGTGTTAGCGCCGGCTAGTTAGTAAGATTCTCCTACAATTTACAAGCAGCAGCTGAGGAATTCACAGCCCTTGTCCCTTCGTGGGGTGGGGGGGACCCAGCTCCAACATGCTAATTAGCAATTAGTCCTCCGCTAGAACCACGGATGGCGTCCTTAATGTGCGAGTGAATTTAAAACTCATGGAAGCAAGAGACTAACAGCAGTGGGTTGTGCCAGGAACAACACAGGCAGGGGTTGATCCTCCTCCCCTCTCCCAGTGTCCCCAGGCCAGGCGGATCGGGACGGATTCTGCTCAGAGAGGCTCATCCAGGTGATATCTAAGAGAGAGGAGCTGTGGAAACCAGCGGGGAGTGAAGGGGGTTGTTTGCTAGATCAAGACAACCCCCTTCCTGAACATTAGTAAAACT
>NW_005842579.1:545857-557914 GCF_000455745.1 Alligator sinensis
AAGGTAGCTTTAGCTCCACACTGCAAGTGGCACCTCTATAATGTCACCACTTGAAGCCCACCAACTCCAGGCACCGTGCAAAGATCCCTGCTTCCAGTTGGGAACAGGGAGGTTTTAGCTCTTCTAGTTGTAGAGCAAAGCTGGAGAAAGCCCCCTCAAACCAGAAGGCAAATAAAATCTCATTATACACTCCCCCCCGCCATCCAGAGTCCATCTCTGGTGCTGAAACCTGGCCAGGCATTTGAAACGTTTGGGGCTGACAATACTGTAGTGGATACAAGTCCAGAGATAGGAGAGCTTCCAAGTTGCTCATGAAAGGCTCTAGAAGAACAGAGAGGACGAGTCTGTCCAGAAAGCAGCAAGGAAAGTCAGCATCCAGCTGCAGGAAGGCCAGGCTTCAGAGCAGCTCCTCTAGATACTCAAGCCCTACTGATTTCCCTGGATATGATGCTTAGCAGATGATGCTCGAGTGGATGAGCTTGGATGTTGTTTCTCCGTGGAACAGGGATCGGGCAGCATCCCTATCTAGCACCAGGCCAGTGTCTCCTCCCTCTGGGACCTCTAGATGCGAGGCAGGGCTCAGAGGCACATTTGAAGGAGGGAATTCCTATTATTATTATTATTATTATTATCAGGGCCCCCATCCTGCTTGGTGCTGCAATCGTAGCCTCTGTCCCTAAGGACATGACAGGCTCATGGGCTCACAGCAGATCAGCGGCAGGGTAAGGAAGAGAACCCAGGTGTCCTGGCTCCCAACCCAGTGGATCACAAATCCTCTCGTGCCAGCTGGCGATCCGGGCCCCTGCTTTCCGGGCAGCCCCCTTGCATGAGACCAAGAGTCCCCAACTCCTCACCTTCCCACGCCATCACCTCTCCCCTGCCCCTACTCCCTTTCCCTTTTTTTTTTTTTTTTTGCTTCCCCCCCCATCTCCGCACAGCGGGTCTCAAAAACAACCTCCTGGGATGGGAAGAAAAGGTCTTCCAGTGAGATCATTGCTAAACCCCAGACGCACAGGTCTGGTATGAAACTGAGCCTGCCTCCCCCCCTGGCTCCCGTTCCTCTGTCCCCAGTGAAAAGCTGTTATGTTTTGTAATCGGATTAAAACAGCCCCCTCCCCTCCCCCTTGCACCCCCCTCCGGCCCCGGCCCTTTCTCCAGCCCCACCAGCTTGCGCTCCGCCACGCTGCAGAGAGATTGTTTAAGTGAAATCGGTAGCGACGAGTCCCTGCGCCGGGCCCAATGGCAGCGCCGGATTTGGAGAACGAGACACGGGCTGAGCCTGAGAGGTTTAGTCAGCGAACAAATTGCTTCTCTGTAGGGGCCATTTTTCTTCCCAGGTTCAACATAATGATGGCAGTTTGGTGAACAGATGGCGTAGTTTAGTAGATAATCCAGCCAGCCTTCCTAGCACAAGGATAGCCAATTTGGGTCCCTACCCACGGGTTTGGGGGGCCATCCCGGGACAGAGGGGTCACAGAGGCAGCTTATTAATAGTTGCAGTAGCCATCAAGGAGCACGGTTATCATTAGAGGTAGGATCCACATTGAGGCATCCCCATCTTCAGAGAAAAGCTGGGGAAAGCACACATCAGGATGCATCAGTGCAATGTCCAGAGCCAGGGTGCTGAGCCACCTCTCATTGCATTCAGGCTGCTCTCAAGGCCAGTCTAACTCACTCAAGGTCATGGGATGAGTCTATGGGTCTAAAAACAAACTCAAGCCTGAGATGCCTGCTTCCATCTCTCACCCATGTTGCATCTATTGAAAGACACCCCAGTGGGGACATGATCCTGGGCCCCATCCTCAGCTGGTACAAACTGGTGTAGCTCTCCTGACTGTAATGAAGCCATGTTGATGGACCCCAGCAGAGAACATCAAGCCCATCTCCCTTTAATGGTTGTGTCTTTCTTAGAAGGCAATGCAATGGAAGAGGTCAATCCAGCTCTCAAATCTGGGATCGGAGGAGACCTCTGCAGCTTCAGCTGAGCTATCCAAGTATAGGAGGATCTGGTTGGACATGCAGCTCTTTTTCCACCGGCCTGGCCCTTGGAGGCGGCAGAACAGTAGCATTCACACCCCCTCCCGTTCCTCCCTCCTCCCCTTCGCTCACACAGCTGATGTCATGGGCTTCCTTTGATAGAAACCCAGCTAATCTTCTTTCCCACCTTCATTAGAGTGTGAATCGTTATTCTAATGACACCTGTAAAGCTTCTCGTTAGACGAGGTTTGTGTGATATTATAATAATGGGGGCCATATGGTTAAGCAAGGACAGAAAAATCAACAAAAGGGGAGCAGTGAAAGTGCCTTGCTCCTACCCCTCCCCGCCCCCAGCAGAACAAAGGAGTGGCTGATAATTTGCCTTCGAAAAAATGTACCACAAGATAAGAAGTCCTTTAAAAGAAAAAAAAAAAACAAGCCAGGGGTCTTGGCCATTTTAAACACCAATGTCACTTAATTATGCAAAGAAATCAATCAGTACAGCTGAGAGAACCGAACATGGCATTCAGTCTTTCCACCCCGATTATCATTTATGCTAAAACTTGGTTTACCAACAGATTTTGTATCAAGAGCACTCTGTTGGTCAGGAACCCAATTCTTGTTTTTAAATCTATAGTTGTACCAGTGGAAGCTCAAGCATAAATGCAATTATACTGGTCTAAGTTAGCTTGGTAATGGCATCACTTATGAGACCAGATAGCTATAAAGATTTTGGTATCAATATAACTGCATACATATGGGGTGTACCATTTTAATGTGTACCACTCACTGTGTAAAGCAGTATAGACGTAACCGTGTTTATCTGCTTGGTAGAAAAACAGAGTCAGAGGGACCTCAGAGGTCTTCTGGTCCAACTAATAATACTCCTAAACTACCCCCAAATCAATGCTTATCCAGCCTCTCCTTGAAAGCCAACTCACACACACATCAGTTCCTTACAATTATATTGCATTTATAATGCTCAGTAACAAAAGGGGCCCATATGAAAGTCTGCCTCTGAATTTTGAGCATGGACTACATCCAAAGGTATTTGGAAACTTGTTAATGCATGATCTTCTTCAAATGAATGGCAGAGGCAGAGAGAATGAATTTAGGAGGCACAAATCCAGGGAGAAATATACTGCTCTTCAGCCAAAACTGAAGGCAAGATTGAAAAGTAGCTGGGACAGGAGAACATCCTTTGGGTTCACAGGAGGTATCTCTCAGTCAATGCATGGCCTACTGCAATATTCCTGCCAGGTGTCATCCAGAATTAAATTAGATATAATAGGCATCCCATTTAAATGCAATGAAAGTGATTGGCTTGGGTTCCCTTTTGGAGACGCACACTAAGAAATCATCGTTATTTATTACTTGCAATGGCAATACACTTAGGAGATGCAGTCAAGGACCCAGGTCCCCCTCCTCATGGGCACCATGTTACAAATACAGAATAAAAAGACTATCCTTGCCATACTTCTCATGGTAGAAGCCAGGGCACAGAGATGACTTTCATGGCCTAACTGAATCAGACATGGGAGCTTTTGTGAGTAAGCACTCCCTTCAGCAGAGGCTATGCATCTTTTTTTCACCAGAAAGCTCATGCATCTCTGATTCAGTTAGTCTTTAAGGTGCATCTCTGGCTCTACCTGACATCAGACTAACACGGCTGCCTAGTACCTCTCTCCATTTCTAATGGCATTCAGGTTGCCCTAGCACCAGCAAACACCACCTCGCTTCCTCCATCTAGTTTGAACCTGCAGATAATCAGCACCTTTATCACAATTTGGAAGCACGGTGCACAGGGAACCTCCAGGTAGCACCGCTTTTGGCACTGTGCGGCACTTCTGGTGTATATGCAAATTTATACTGTACCTACTGATGTTATCGGGAGTCTTCAAGCGGAGAAACGGGCAATGCCAGCACATAGGCAAACCAGCCAGTAGGCAGGCATGGGCTTTTGGTCCTATTACTTGGGAGGAAGGCAAAAGGCTTCCAGGGCAGTGCAAAGTGCTGCACACACACAGGCAAACCCCATGCCCTCGGTGTCCAATCCTGAATCCGGGCTTCGATACGTGCACGAGGGCACCCTTTGTTGGTCTTGGTCAATGAGGGGCGTCACCCTCTAGGGCTAGACAAACACCAATTAGGTTTTTCTTGGATTACAATGAGGCAGGCATGTCCAGAAGACCCATTTGAGATGCCCAAGGTGGGTCTCAAGCCCACACCCTTCACCTTGGTGTGAGGCCCTTGGGACCCCACAGACATGCTCCATTAGCCAAACCAGGCATCAGTCCAAGCCAAGGGGCCTCCGCAAGGGACGGGCAGAGTCCTTGGGATGTGACCTTGGACCACAGCAATTACCGCGTTCTATTTTCAGCTCCCTATTGACCTTGACGGCGTAATGAGTGTTCGAGGGGGCGGGGGGGGAAAGTAATTAAAATATTTGGCATTGTGGCCATGCGGTGGGTTCTGTTGTGTTGTTGTTGTCGGGGTCTGCTCGGGGAAGCCAAGGACAGGCCTCTGGAAGGAAAAACCTCTCCCTTTGATAGGAACAATTGGCTCCTTCTTTGCTGGGATTCAAAAAAAAAAAAAAAAAAAAAAAAAAAAGGCCTCTTTGAGGCTGGGAGTCAAGTTTATTTACAAACGGAATATGAAGTGAAGGCCCCGGAACAAAGCGGGTTATGTGACAGCGAGAACAGGCCCTCTGCAAGCACTAATTGCTGCTAACGACATGGGCGCCATTTATCTCGCAGTGGAAATGGCCTCCCTGGCTTGGAGCAGCTATTTCTTCAAAGCCGTGCGGCACAATGCACCTGCGTTTCGGTGTCCATCAATCCAGACGCGCGTTGGCCCTCTTCCAGGTTGGGGCCTTCCAGCCTAAGAGATATCTTCGTCTCTGTCTTCCCTACCTACGCGCTGAGAAGTGAATCAATCGGTCACTCTGGTTAAGAGGCTACATTTGCTTAGAAGGACAGCGTGGCAGGTGTGTGTGCATGTATAGGACAGCATGGCATATCTGTTTGTCTGTGTGTGTGCAGGACAGCATGGCATGTCTGTTTGTCTATGAGTGTCTGTGTGTGTATGGGCACGTGCGCATGTATGCGAGTATAGGACAGCATGGCGTGTCTCTGTGTGTGGGTGTGCGTGTATGCATGCATGAGTGTAGTACAGCACGGCATGTCTGTGTGTGTGTGCATGTGTGTGTGTGCGAGTGTAGGACAGCATGGCATGCCTGTCTGTCTATGTGTGCATGTATGCATAGGATAGCATGGTATGCCTAAGTGTGCACATGTGTGTGCACGCACACACATGCACTGGGGCAAAGCATGCTAAATGCATCGTACTTTTCAACCTACATGGATTCAGGAGGTTCCCTGACCCAATACATCAGTAACCCGTTCCGTGACTTACTCTCTTTTCTTGCTTGTCTCCATCAGGACAGCCCCACGCCCAGCGACCTCTGCGCTTCCCCGCACTGAAGCTAATATTTTAGCTGGGCCTGTCACATGGACCGTTTTCAACATCAGTTCTAGACCTTGTGCAAGCTAAGGGTTGTTTGGAGCTCTGATGCTTTCTTCGAGGATGTTGGCATGAATGTTTAAAACAGGTTGGGACACACTGAGCCCCTGCGACGGGAAGTGTGTGGAGGAAACAGCTACGTGAAACCCTCTCAGCCTGTCTCATAGATCCATAGATTTTAAGGCTGTTCGATCAAACAGCCTAAGCTGGTGTTGGGGAATTTCATCCAGTTCGCCTTGTACTGAGCCACTAATTACGTGTGGCAAAACCTTCCAGAAAGGCTTCTGTTCTCATTAGGAAGGGACGTGGAGAGGAAGAATTCACTATTTCCCTTGGACGGTTGTTCCAAAGGTTAAAAGCCTGTACTTTATTTCCCATTTGAACCAGTGGAGCTTTGCATCCTTGTTAGGCCTCTCTCGCTCTTGCCTTTTTTCCAAACTGGCATTTTTTCCCAACAATAATTCCCCCTTTCTCCCTTGAACCACAGCCTGCTCATAACGCAAGCAGAAGCCACTGGCGGGTCAGCCTTACCAAATGCATTGATATGGGAGGTCAGGTGAAAAAGAACAGGCGGGTCTCATTTGCCCTTGAATCTCTGAACTCAGTGCTTTTCTGGCACTTGCTGTAAAAACCGTGCCGCGTACCAAGCCGCAGAGTTGACACTCGGGAAATGTAGACTCGCTTCTGCAGGAAACGTTGCCTCTAAGTCACCGGATAAATTATATCTGGACGACATTAATTAGCAACTAGCAAATACGCTGTTTATTTGACTTGCACTGGGAGAATGATAGATAATGGCTGTAAAATGAGAACAATATTTGGATAACATTTAATGCATGCAACGCTTAAGATAATGTTCTTAAGTCCTTGGTATATAAATTCCAGCCAAAATAAGGAGGGGACTCCCTCCCCCCGCCAAGTAGCTTCAATTTTAAGACCTACAATGAGTTTGGTCTCTGCAGTTCCACTTGGGTGGTGTCAGGATTGGTTTGTGGCATTTAAACTGGCAAATTAAATGGTAGAAGAGACCTTGCCAGAGCGTTCAGTGATCACTCGGTGCTTATTGACTGGCAGGCAAGGTTCTTTATTCCATAGGCATGTCTGCCTTGCTGCGACTGCAACGGAGCATAGGTGGATGTATTCGCGCTGGCTTAGCTTGGGTCCCCGTGGCAACGGAGTTGACCGCTGACAGCAAAGCCCAGCCTAGAGTTTCCCGGGGGTAACTTCTGCTGTGAGCATCAGCTACATTGCTACCAAGCCCCAGAAATAGAGATGCTAATTCTTCCTTTCCGTGGCCTGCTGAGCAGAAAGTGTCCCTCGTGCATATACATGCAGCGCCTAGCATGAGGGGGTCCCAATCGCACCTGGGACCTGGTGGCAGAGTTACGATCCTCCAGTCAAGCACCTGGTGAGCTGAGCCACCCCTGCCTTTTCTAGCAACCTGGAGTGCATCAGGACGCCTGTGCCTTGCACAGCTCCCCTCACTTGCTACTTGCTTTACACTTCCATTGTACTCTCTGTGGGGCCACGTGGGTGTACAGCGCCAAGCACCATAGAGCCCCAGCCCGTCTCTGAGACTTTGAGGTGATACAGCAATGCATACAGGAGCCATACACCTGCCCCATCAGCCCAGGACCCCTTTCTCCTCCTTCCAAGTTGCCCCTTGTTATGTTGGAAATGCCGATACATCTGGGCACCCCTTCGGGATTCCCGGCTCTGAACGACTTGTTGGGAATTATTCCAGCCTGCCTGAATGGGAGGGGGCCGAGGAGTGGCCCTGAGGTCAATTTTATTGACAAACGGCCTCTTGAATGGAGAGCTCTGGGGAACAATGTGCCTCAGCTTGTTAGGGTCAGCCAGGGCATTGTAAAGCAAGGGGCTGACTTTAATGGCCTTAGCGAAACCCTCCAGGCTAGTGGCCTTTGTCACCGTGTTTGCATAACCTTGACCTCTCCCATTGTGGCTTAATTGAGCTCCTAGCTGGGTGACAAATTGGTGTGGCCATTGGGGCAGGGGCGGGGGCAAGGACGAGAATAGCGGGCAGTCCATTCGGCAATCCTCAGCAGTTCAACCACGGCAAGGCTTCTCCTCGCAAAAGGGATTATACACAGGACAAAAGACCATGTCAGTGGAGAGTGAAAATAGCATTAAGGTTATACGAACCCAGCTGTGGGCTGCTGCCAAGGGACCGGTGGGCAAAAAAATGTCAGAAAAAAAGGGCGCCTGGTACTTTCTTACAGGTGACGGGTGCTTGAACATGGGAACTGGATCCCAAATATCTCTGAGCAGCCACCTGTCCCCCATGTCCATAGGAACCCACCCTAGCCACAAACCTGGTGCATGAAGATACAGACCGGTCTTTTCTTCGTTAAAGGATCAGGCTGTCACTTTTTATGCCAGGTGTCCTACTCAAAATCAGGGTGCTGTGTGACCTGCTGTCCTTGGGCCACAAGACAGGCCACAAGCCTACAAAGACAAGAGAAACCCAAAATGCAATAGTTTCTATGTTTTTCAAATATGTTTTCCAACTATTTGAGTTGGTCTAATAAAAGATATCAGATTTACCCAAAGAACTTTGTCTGCCAAGGGAAACCAAAAGCAATCAGGACTCATGGTAGAGGGGTCTCTTTTATTAGACCAACTAGATTTTTTTTATTTATTTTTTTTTGCAAAAAAGGTCTTTAATTGCAAGCTTTTGGGCACAAACACCCTTTATCAGGCATCCGAGAAAAGACTGTAAAAGTTCTACTGGGTAGAAATGAAAGTTCATTTTCCAAATAGGAGATTTTACCACCTTCAACTCTCCTATGAAATACGAACTTTCATTTCTACCCAGGAGAACTTTTACAATCTTTTTTCAGATGCCTGATGAAGGGTGCTTGTGCCTGAAAGCTTGCAATTAAAAGACATTTTTTTGCAAAAATCTAGTTGGTCTAATAAAAGAAATCACCTCTACCACAAGTCCCGATTGCTTTTTCCTCTAGACCAATATGGCTACAACCTAGATACCTGACACAAGAGAAACCAAAGGAATTTGATCGTTCCCATCTTACAAGGTGGGTGTTTGAGACAGAAAAAAAATCTTGGGATTTATCCCAATTCACACAGGATGGCTGTGGCAGGCAGTGAAGAGAATGTCCCAACCCCCAAGTCTCACTTCGAGCATCTTAATCACAAACCCATCCTTCCTCTCCTCCCCGATTAGCTTTTGGAGGTCACCAGGGAAGAGCTGGAAAAAAAAATGGTAATTTCCCCTGGCTTTGCCATGAGCTCCAGCTTTGACCTTGACTCGTGATGAATGAGTGATCAGCACGTACAGACAAAGGGGCAGATCCTTGCTCGATAGGTGGCCTAGGACTCTGCGAATGCATCACTATGAAACGGTGCTCCATGGAGCTGGAATAGTTCTTCAAAAAATTTGATTATTCTATTATTTAAAAATGTAAAAAAACAAACAAATTGCTAATAAGGATCATCAGGTAATATTAATTTTTTTCTGCATAAAATTAACCCCCCCCTCAATAAAAAGTACATGTTAATAAACAAAACACCTCTTGATCTCTGTTGTTTTCATCACCATTTTCAATGGAAAGTTTTGACTTTTCATCAGACAAATGAAACCCCAAAAATGTGGGGTTGAAAACTGCTCAAAACCCTGAACAAAAATGGTTACTGGCATATATGCATTTCCACTTTTCTAAATAAAAGTTTTCAAAGGCAAGACATCAAAACGTTTTGTGGAAACCCAGTTTTCTGCACAAACCCCCCGTCAAAAAAAAAAAAAAGAATTGGAAAAAATTTTTGCTCAGTCTAACGGATTCCCCCTGCTCTTTGGAATGGCAAAAAATGTGGAAAGAAAGGAAAAAGCGGAGGTTGAAGATATGAAAATTTCCTTTGGTTTGGCAGGTTTTGGAAAATGATGTAAACTACGTTATTTAAAAACTGGATTTAATAGAGGGTGCAAGAATAAAATTTGGGTTAAAAATGGCTTTAAAAAAGCCTTCAATCAAAAATGCCATTCTCCCCCCCAACTATGAAAAAAATTACAATACAGCTTTACACTTTTTCCTTTATTTTATCATTTTTCTAATGGCTTGGATTAAGAAGAAATTATAATATATCTATTATTGGGGGAGAAGGATTT
Source organism: Alligator sinensis (assembly GCF_000455745.1). Lineage (NCBI taxonomy): Eukaryota > Metazoa > Chordata > Crocodylia > Alligatoridae > Alligator > Alligator sinensis. The sequence goes on from NW_005842579.1 coordinate 555,501, forward strand.
TCATTCTTTCCCTTTCCCTGCCCACTTTTTTTTAATTCTTAGTTTTCTCTTCTTGTTTTTAATGTTCCACTTCCTTTCACCCAGTGTTCATTCCTTTTTTTTTTTTTTTTTTTTTAAGAAAGCCATTTTGGTTTAAAATATGTTCCCGTTTGGAACAGCTACTTGTTTGCAAGAACAAAAACTTGCAGTAAGGAAAAAAAAATAGTTTAGAAATAGAATATTGAATGCAAGTGAAATAGGAGCAAAGGCAAATGGAAATGCAATGGATGGTAGGGGCATATAAGCCCATGCTTTATTTTAAACCATGCCCTGCAAGTGTACCACTACATTCACTGGGACTGTTTAAATGCACATGCATATGTACTTTGCTGACCCTACTCTTTATGAAAGGTCTGCAGCTTGGGTCTGGAGAGCAATGGCAACCCAAGTCTTGTATGTGCACCAGCCACTACATACCAACCCAGTCTCTATTGCAGGGGACACTAGTTGAGAAAGAAGAAGGGTACCAGAGTCACACCAGGTGGATAATGCCAGATTATTCACAGCCAATAGAGGGAAGAGTCTTGGATTCAGCTGGAGAACGGACGGGATGGATTTGGCCCCGTACCATCCCGATACACACTCCAAGGATGATCTGCAATGCCTCTAGCACTAACTCATGCATTGCAGACAACTCATTTTTCCTCTTCCATACTCAGATTTTCTCAAACATTGTCAAATTGTTTTTACAGCCCCTATAACAGCACTGGATCCCTTTCAGCACCAAAGACACCCATGAGCTAAGGGCATAGCCAGACTCATCCCCCTGCCCTAGCAGGTGGGGGATGAGATGCATCCTTAGCCCTGAAACCTCCACTTCTTCCCAATGCAGCCGCTCTTTATCTCAGGGCAAAAATGAAGCTTTACCAAAAAAACCCTCATCGCTCCACACAGGGAACCTTTGCCTTGAGCAGGGGCTGGATGAGTGTTACCACTTGAGCTCTCTCTCTCTCAGTCCTATTTCTCGCCGATTCTCTGATGGTTTTTCCCCCCAACACACCCCAGCTGTTGCAGCCACGCTGGCCGTTATACAAGCGACGCGGCTTTTGGGCAACTTTAAAAATGAATATTAAAGTGGGTATTACGGAGGGCGAAAGTGAGCTATGGAAGATAATCCCCAAAGTACTAATATTCTGCTTTCGCCCATCCCAGCCACAGAAAATACTGCGATCCATCAGATGCCGCAGTGATGGAGGGGGGTCTCACAAAAGGTCCGAGGCCCCTTCACACCTCCCTTGTGGCCCTTGGAGTAACCACTGCAGTTTCCACCCTCTTCCAGGCTCCATTATAATGTCAGAGCCGTACAAAGAGACCTTGGCATGTGAGAGAATCAGGCCGGTATTTCCCACCTCCTGCTCCTAGCACAGGCCAAGGGGGGCGAATCGCTCTGGGAGAGAAACCCAGCAGGCCAGACCCCTGGATTTGCATGGATTTCCCCCCACCATGGCTTTCAGAGACCCGATCACACAGAGACTCTCCCCATGCATTTGGCAAGATGCTTTAACTGGACCCTCTCCCCACTGGAGGGAACGATTGCTATTTTGGTTCAAACAAGAGCACGATTTTGTTTTTCGAGGCCCGCCTGCTGCACACAGATGTTGCTAGGGGCCACACCGGGATGGCAGGGGGCTCGAATGATCGTAGAGGTATTTTGCCCCCCATTCTTCAACTTAAAGGCACTCGATTTGAGGTACCCCCATGCTCCCAGCTGGGTCCCCTTTTGCTGGCAGCGCTCTCCTCTTCCAACTGCCCCCATCCCTCCCCCTCGCGTCCTCCGGCCTGCACATTCCCTCCTTTCTCCCTCGTTTTCTATGAACAAAGCGCCTCAGTGTCTGGCCGAAGTTGCATTATGCAAATGGGAAAACCGCACGGGAGGTTTCTCACTCCGGGTTCTGAGAACCCCCCATTCGCAGCCCGCACCTCTGTTTCCATGGCATGCCCAAGGCGGCCGGAGTCTGCTTTGCATACGGATGGGAGAAGAGATGCAATCAACATGAAAGCTGGGGCTGACAGAGCACCATTGTTCAGCCCGGCTCAATTGGAAGCTAATGAAACGCCATCAAAAAATGCTCGCGTCTCATTGCCGGGTTCGAACCGCGGGGCTGGGGTTTGGGGGTTTTTTTTCCCCCACTTCTTTTCTCGAATATGATGATAAAATATTGTCTGCGTGGTTGGGCTCCGGATGGAGGTAGCCTGGTGCTGCAAAAAAAAGAAGTGCCTGAAATTCCCGGCATGCTTAGCCCCCATGGACAGAGACAGATTCAGACAGGAGATGGTGCTGTGGGCAGAAGGCTGAGCCGGAGTCTCGGAAAGGTGCCACAGCATTTAGCATCCAAACACAAAGCAGCCTCTGCTCCGATGGGCCAAAGGGTGGT
>NW_005842579.1:557945-562023 GCF_000455745.1 Alligator sinensis
ATGAAGCCTCAACGCTGAACACTACCCGGCTCCCAGCACAGACAGGGAACCTCAGCGAAGCACATGGATGTCCTGGAGAGCAGCTTGCTCTCAAGGGGACTGCGGACCAGGCAGGGGCCCTACAGACAGCCCTGTGCAAAGCTAATGCAATACAAAGGGGCACCGAGCAACTCGAGTTGAGTGTTTAGCGTTTCTTTTCAACCCCCACTTTTATATGGTGGCTTGCTTGATTTTAAAATAGGTCCAGACAGGTCTTCTTCCTCCTCTGGATGTCGTGCAGCCCAGAGTTGTGTTCCCATTTCAGGCGGCGTTATGGGGGTACTCAGGTACTCTCCAAGCACTGGGTCAAAGGAGAATGGAGGTGTCTAAAATCACCCTGCTGTGTGGCTGAACAGCATGATTTAAGAGAAAAAACACTGTATTTTACTCCTAATTTAGCTAGTCCTCATCCTCATGGAGTCTCATCCACAGACCCCCTTTCCATTCACCTAGCGGAGAAAAGAAACCCTAAAACTGGAGCCAAATCACCCTAAAAGCTTCTCTTCTGTAAAGATGCCACTACTGCAAACAAACGTCAACCCCCACCCCCCATGTAGGGTGGGATTAAATAAAGATGAACCCCCTGCATTTCACTCTGCTCTTGCTCATCAGGGTTTTGAAACAAGATCCATCTGCCTGAAGGGAGCTGGGCCAGATCCTCATTTCCTCTCCAACCCCTTTTGCACTGCTTTGGCGGCGTAATGGGGTGAGAGTTGCATTGAAACAGCAGGTCGGGGGTACAAACACACAGCACATGGGTGATTGGACTCTGCTCTGGGATAGGAATGCAGTGGACAGATGGCTTTACACTTCCCTCCAGGGTACAGGTAGCTCTCTGGAGGAGAGGAGGGCAACACTGCTGTTAAGTCACACTGGCATTTTGGCCTTGTGTCCACTCACCTGCTTCATCCCAGGGTAGATCTAGCTTCATGCAAACCAATTCTCCTGCCATTTAGTGGCCAGGTGCAATAATAGCATGGATGGCCTGCAAATAGATCCTAGGAAAGTCAGGCTGGGAGGGACCTCTACGCAACGTGCGCCACGTATCCACGGCCACAGGACACTGCGTCGGTACTGATGGAGCTAAAGATTGAAGCCAGCAAGCCTGGTCCCCACACTGATGTAGATCACCCCTCTATTGTTTACACCACATAAATCATACAGATCATTTATACTGTATAAATCAAATCAATATGGAAACTGCACTGATTTCCAATATGCAGGATGCCACCCACCCCTTTTGCCCCAGCTTGGCTAGGAGGTCCCCCCTATGCCCCCCTCCAAGCGCATGTGTGAGATCTCCACAAGGTTTGGATAGTGTGTCCCTGGCATTCATTATGCTGCAGGGCGCCCACTTCCTTGACGCACCATGAATGATCTGCCTGCCACTGTGCCTTGCAAGCAAAACACGGCGCCGTTATTTTGTTCTTTTCCCTGCCAGATGCCAGCTCTGCTCCAGCCCTTTTCTTCTCCCCGGCAAAGCAAAGGGTGTTTAGTCCCGGAAACCAAAACACAAAAGGAAAAAGGGGGAGAAAAAAAAGCTCAGATTGGTTTGGTTTGGTTTTGTTATTTCCCACCCTGCCATGTATTCCTCTTCCCACTTTGCAGCCTTTGTGGTATGCTCTGACCACCTTCCGCCAGGCACGGAGCACGGGGACTCTTATCTGACATGCATGCATTTTCCTTCTCTCCTCCAAAGGGGGAGATCTGAAGCTTTATCTATACTGTTCCCCACCATTAAAAATACTCCACCACCCCCGCTGCCGCTATTGCAAGCGTTGGTGTAGATTAGCCCCACCAAAAGCTGTGCATAACCATCTGGGATCTGCTCGTACCCTGAAGAACCTCCACCATTACTGAAATGCAAACCATTGCAATAGAGATGAATTCTCTTCCTGTCCCCCCACAAGCCCCTCTCAACTTGCAGGTGACCCAGTGCAATGCCATCATGTCTACACCCCCTCTGCACATGCTACAAGGAAACAGAGCAGCATCAGACCCATCAGTGCAGAGAATAATGCAGAAAAATACAAATATGACTGAAACAGTTTGGGGGCCTGATGCTCTGTGCCATCAGGGCTGAATTAGACCCCTGGCTTTGCACTTTCTTTCCTCTCTAGCTGAATTTAAGCATGGGTAGATGGCAGGCGGAAGTGTGCTAAATGCACCAAAGTAAATCCTGCACCAAAACACACACACGTATACACACATGCACCCTGATTTCGCTATGTATGTGTGACACAGGAGACCGGACCTATGGTCTGACCCAGGAAATGGCAGTTCTTAGGCACAAAAGAGCTGCAAAGACAAAGCCCCTAAACTGTCAGGGCCCAATGGCAGCCAGAGTCCACCTTGCCCATGACTTCTGGATCATTTGGACCTCTTTGAAGCACATCTGTTGCTCTGTGAAGACTTTGCAGCCATCCACTGCTTTTCAAGCACAGACTCTGCACTAACCTGCTCCCAAAGCGCAGGCTACTGCTGCTTGAACTAAAAGGGCAAATCTTCTTTTAACCAAGCCAGGGTGGCAATGGTTCTCAACATTTTTACATTCAAGGCACCCCTCATCACCCCTTGCTAGCCTTAGGGCCTCCTTCAGAAAATGCCAGCTCTTCATTTTCACTTGTTTTTTGACTATAGAAAAAAAATAGAGCAAGCCTCCTATTGCAAAGAACTCAGAAGACCATGGAAGCTCAGAAAGTTTTTAACAGTATGAATTTCTATTTGAAGTCCCTGGGTTTATCTTGTAAATCATGTTTGCACATCTCCAACAGTGCTAAAACTGCATGGCAACCCACAGCACCTTTGAAAGGATCTGCTGGTTGAGAATCACTGCAGTATGGTGTCTCAGACACACTGGACATGTCTACATGTGCATTTATTGCACACTGAATTTAATGCCTGTTAGTTACTGCACAGTAAATGGATTTAGGCCAGCGCCTCTACACATGCAGCCATTAAAGCACAGTAACACTGTGTTTGGACTGACTTGGGAGTAAAGTTAGTCCCAAGTCAGTCCACACACACCCCCCCCCCCCCCCCCCCCCCCACAGTGTTACTGCACCGTAACGTGTCTACACATGCATTACTGTGCAGTAACGAATCAGGTGTAAATTTGCTACCCACATGATTTGCTACCTGCATGATGCAGGTAGCAAATTTATGCCCAAGTCGGCATAAGTCACCATAGTTACTGCACAGTACGGGCGTGTACACGTAGCTGCGAGCCCATGCTGTGCAGTAATTTTCAGTTACTGTGCAGTAATTTAGGTTACTGTGCAGTAAATGTGCATGTGTAGACGCACCCACTGTGGAGCAGTCCCAGCTCCCTCCAGCAGAAGGCAACAGTGCACAGATATGATCTGGCAAAGTCTCTAGAGCTCCATATTGGACTGCTCCAGGCCTCAAGAAAACAGCACCACAGCCCCCGAGAAAGCCCGACCCAGCCAACTGCATTCTGGCCAGCAAAGCTGTGCCCAGCATCTGCCCCTGCCTTCATGACAATTCCCATTGACCTGGTTTTGCAGGAAGGGGGCTCAATTTGTGGTGGCTACCTTGATGAACTCCGACCCAAGAAAAACAGGCAAACCCCACTGCAGGAGAGAGTCGGGGCACCCCACGAAAATAAGTTTTTAATTGTAATCCCTTTAATCCCTCTCAGATGGCCCTCTCGGCAACGATGCCATTCAGAAGTACGTCTTGCCATTTTCCCATCGCCCTCTTCAAGAGGGAGGGGGGTGGAGGAAAGGCCCCTTTTGGGAAAGAAAAACAACCACCACCAGCCAAATTAAGACAGGGGAAGAGGGATAACGATGGGGTGAGGGCTGCGAAAACAGAATGGGGATTAATAACCCCTCTTCCCCCCCCTCCCCCCCAAAATCTCAGAGAGGATTCTCTCAATTGCCCCAATCAGCTGAGAATTGAGGCTTGTTTGCTTTAGCAACTGCGCCCGGGCACAATAGGCCACATTTAGCCAAGTGGGTGCATTCACAAAGAAGTACCAGGTGCTCGGGCTCAGCCAAGGCTGGAGAGGCAGCCC
>NW_005842579.1:562033-570844 GCF_000455745.1 Alligator sinensis
CTGGCTGCCGGCACCGATTATTCCGCGCTTGGCAGTGTCAAGTGCTTTCGCTTCCTGCCTTTCAGGGGCCTGAAGCAGCAGCAGCTCAGGCGGGGCGTTGCTCTGGTTCATGCGCAAGAGAGCAGGGCTACGAATGCACAGGATCAGGGCCACATTCGTCGCGGCAAGGGGCTGTCTCTTGCTGCGGGTCCGATCTACGGTGGAAGCAGGTCCTGGATCCCAGTGGGTTCCTCCCCACGTTACTGCCGATGCCAGCTCAAGATTTGTAGGATACACTGTCCAGACAAAGAAATGGGATGATCTCACCGTGGTAGACGTGCACGCCCCTAATTACGCAGCGTGCACAATGCATCACACGCATGAAGAGGATGTTGTAAGGGTTGCAGAATCCCAGGGAAGGGATCTCAAGGACTGGCCAACTCCAAGTCCCCTGCACCGAGGCAGGTTGCTTTGTTCCTACCCCAGACCTTGCTGGGAAGGTCCACGACTACCTTGGGCACCTTCTTCTCCCCTGGTCCTGCTACTATTAAAGAATAGATGCATTTATTTGCTCAAAGCAAGTCAGCCCTGCACACCCTGACCGCAGCCCCCTTCTGCAGAGGTGTTATGATGCCGTTCTTCATTACATCACCACTTCCTATGAGGTCAGAGTCATTACAAGCCATTAGTCAGAAGGTGGCTGAGGCCTCCTGGGTCTGGGTCTCTGTAACATTCCCCTGCAGACACAAGCAGCTGAGGTGCAGCAGTCCCAAACTTCAAAGCTAGCGCCCTAACCACTGGGCCAGCCTCCCTCTCAGGCCTGGAGCAGAGATCTGGGCTCATCTGCAGGTCTCTGCCTCATGCAACAAGAGCTGCAAGCTAAAAAGGGAAGGCCAAGGGGGAAAGAAACCGAACTAAGAGACAAATGCCCATTTTGAAACCTGGCTGCCCTTCTTCTCCCCCCTGCCCCCACTCCCAGCCCCCCAATTTCCAACCATCCCCACTTGCTCATTGTCCGACTAAGCCAGACATCTCAAAACCCGGCTGCCAGCAGAGGCCATAATTAGATCACTGCTTCCCTCACCTCCCCACCTGCTGCTGGCTAGCAGCACCTTTGCCCCCAAAACAGTTTTAATTGTAATCCCATAATCTAGTTCAGATGGGTGCAAAAGACCAAGGAATTTGCCCTCCCAGTGCAAGACACAAAGGCCTTATGGGACTGCGGGCTTGCCATGGCAAAGGCAGGGGAGGAGAGAATGAGTAAGGAGCAATTGGTCTGATGAAATGTAGAAGCAGGCCAGAAACTGGACAGGACCAGGAACCACGGATGAACCAGAGTCAAACCGCGACCGTGCTATCGATTTCCACTACCACCAGCACCCAGAAGCTGCAGCCACACTGCTCCTGGGGTGCTCAGAGCTGCACACGCAGCCACAACAGAGACCGTCCCTCGTTCCCAGACGTCTTGCAACTGAAGCGAACCAGATGGACAGAAGGTGGGAAGGGGAAAAAAAAAAATGGATTCGTCCAAAGTCAGGTGAAACAAGCAGCCCAAATGAATGGCACAACCACCCCAGCACTGCCAGTCGTGGTGCTAGGGGCTGCACAACCCAGAACAAGAGAGAGCGTCTGCACCAAGAGCTTGCCACTGGGGTAAAATGCACTGCGCCCTCCAAAAATCTGGCCTCCGGTGTCCCACAGAGGGTCATCCAGGGGCCCCGAGTTTTGGTTACTTGGCTATTTAAGGCCCCAATTCTTAAAGGCACCTCACTTTGGTGGCGGGGGCAGCAGGTGCCAAAAAAACATCAGGGGCTTTGGTGTCTGAAGCAGGGGGGAATGCAGCTCTCCTCCTCCAGCCCTGGAGTGTGGGCTGAAGACTTTGATGAACTCCCGTTCCCGTGGCCAAGAAGTGCATTTGCAGACCAGTGAACTATGACTTAATCCAGGAAACATCTTCTATGGTCCTGATTGGGGTTAATCCACCCTAACATCTCTTTCACTCCCCGACTCCCCCACCCCCTGGCCCCAGAACAATATAACGCCTGCTAATCAGTGCGTTCCTCCAACGATTCGGGTCCAAAAGGCTCCGATGGCTTCTACCATTAAGGCTTTCTCACCATGACAACCAGCACCTCCCCACCCTCCGCCATGGTGCGTGAATTAAATTGACATGCATGTAGGAGGCATGGCCCTCTGGGGACAAGGGGTCATAGCCGCAGCGACCCCAGGGGTCAAGTGATTCTTCCTGGAACAAAAAGCCCGGCGCGCTGATGGGCAGGAGTTTGTGAGCAATTAACTCTGGTCAAACCAAACAGACTCAGTTCATGAGCTCCGGCATTAAGAGTGTCGTTTTATATTGTTGCCTGCCTCACCCGGGGTAGGAGCCAGCAGGAGGGAAAATGTCCAAGCCCCGGGAGCCGAAAACTGATGAGGACTGCAAATGCCGTTGCACAGCGCGGTGCGGGATTAGGGCAGAGGAATTGCTGACAAATTGCAGTGTTGGACACACCGGGAGGGAGAAGAGCCGCAAAGAAAGACCTGAATTATAAACGGGGCAAGGTACAAAAGGGAGCACGGTAACAGGAGCGAGGATGCCTGGGTTACCTCCAAGCCCAAGGCTACCCTAATCAACCCTTTCAGACTCAAGGCACCCCTTGGAAAATGCCAGCTTGGTTTTCACTCAGTTTTGACTACAGAAAAAATGGAGGAATTCTTCCAATGGAAAGACCTCACAAAGGCCACGAGAAGTCAGAATGTGTTTAACGCTGTTTAAAATCTCTGGGATTATTTTGTGAATCATGTTCACACACTTAACGGTATTGATAGGGCATGTCTACACAAGCATTAAAGTGCTTTAGTTAATGTGTATTACATCTAGTACTGCTGGGCACTTAAACAGAACAGACCTCTGCTCCAACACATGCTAATTAGCATGCATCAGAGCAGACTCGATTAATTGAGTCTGCTGCAAATCTGCTGGAGCGTGCTAATTAGTGCACCCCAGCAGCCTTCGCATCATGTGTATTCAGTGTCTCCGCATTTTAAAATGGCAGTGGGGGCACTTTAGTTAAAGTTCAAATGAGCTTTAGTTAGAGTGCCCCCGCCACCATTTTAAAGCGAGGGGCGCTGAATACACGTGACGTGGAGACTGCTGGAGCACGCTAATTAGCACACTCCACCAGACTCAGTTAATCAAGTCTGCTCTGATGCATGCTAATTAGCACACGTGGGAGCAGAGGTCCATCCCATGTAGGTGCCTGGAGGTACTAGATACATGCGATGCTGTAGGCGCTTTTATTCGGGCGACTTTCAGAGCCGCTCCAATTAAAATGCCCCCCAGAGCATGTGTATAGACAGCCTCCGTTGTGAGGTATTAGGAAAATGTCCAGGACACCTGAGTTCTGCCTGCTAGGTCTAGGGGAGAGTTTAAGTCCATGCACTACAGCAGAGGCTGACATGCTGGGGTCCTGTTCCCAGCCCTGTAACAGCATGAGGTCTAGCAGGGTTAGAACCACAGGCTGGGGGTTCCCAATGCCCATTGACATTGGACAAGGCAGGTAGACTTCCTGGATCAAAATCAATCAAAGATCAATGATCCCTTCTGGCCTTAACATCAGTGGGGGAAATTCTGGCTCCACTAAAATCAGCGCCAAAATTCCCATGGACTTCCAAGTGGGGCTGGACTTTCGTTGGGAGGGGACAATGAAAAATGAGAGAAATATAAACGCTAGGGAATTCTCCTGCCGTTGCCAAAAAGCCAATCTGGTCTAACCATTACTGTCAGTCATCTTTTGCTCTACGATGGTGATTGTCCAGCTCCCAGGAAAAAAATGACTGGCTCATCCCAGGACATGAGAATCATGTGAAGGGACACTATTTTGTAAAGTCCCACAGTCCGCCAATACATCACATGCTTTTACCTCTCCCATTCCTCCATCCTCACATATTTTCTTTGCACAAGTAGTTCTGACATTTTGAAGGCCTTGGTTTCTATTCTGATGGGGGGGGAAATAAAAGAAGCTGAAGTTTCGTACAGAAGGGAGATTTGTACAAAAGCCCTGTTCCAAAACCCAGCAGCGCTGTGTTTCGATAACGTTGAAACAGAACGTAAAATATTGTGAATGGCATTTGACTCGATCATGTTCAAACGTGCCTTAGAACATATAACAGCTGCAGGGAAACCGGGCGCTGGGAACAAAACATTTCTGCCCGACCAAAAGGAAGACGTCCACGCTGCCGAGACTACCCGGATGTCACAGGCAGTCATGTGGATGTCCTCATCCTAAAATGTGCTCCCCCAAATAAAGAAGTTTTTTTGCAAAGATCTAGCTGGTCTAGTAGCAAATAAAGACATCTTGTTGCAAATATCTAGTGGGTGTAATAAAAGATATCCCCTCTGCCATGAGTTTTGATTCTTTCCCCCCCAAAATGTTTAGATTTTGGCAAAACTCCATTTTCCAAAGGGAAAAATCCTTCTACCCAAAATGGTATGATTAACCTGCTTTCTTCTCAGTTGCACATAAAATTGGACAAATGCATGAGCATTGTACACACCTACGCATGCACACACACACTCTTTAAACCAACTTACAATTTGCTGCAACACCAACAACCCCATTCAACTGCAGCTCAGGACACCTGGGCTCTATTCCCAGCTCTGCCACTGACCTGCTCTGTAGTCTTGGCCAAGTCACTTTGCCTCTCACCTCACCTTTATTTCAGACTAAGGACTCTTTGACTAAGTGTGTGTACAGCATGTAGCACAGCACTGATTTCACTGGAGGCGCTGAGCGCACATTTCTCCTGCAAGTCTATCCAAGCCCCAGCTCCAAGAACGCAGTGAATATGCAGGGATCTCGGCTTTTGTTAAAGACTTCACAAGAAAAGAAAAGAAGAGATTTCTAGCTTTTTCAGCTGCAAGAAAGAGTCTGAAAAAATTGACTTCGAGTGTCAGGAGGGCTCGGGACATGGAAGGAAACCAAAATGCAGCCTCAAAGGTGTTGGCTATTTTTTAATATCTCATGATTTCTTTAGGCCAAACTTGGACGTTTCAAAGAACGGGCCCAAAGCTGGACCTTTAAACACCGAGGACTCGACCATCCTGCACTGACCACAAAGAAACAACGCGCATTTTCCTGGCCTCCACCCAGACCCGATGCCCCTGGTTCATCCCAAGGCATAAGGACCGTCAGAAGAGACGCTGTACTTCACAGAGCCGCGCGATCTGCCAGTGCATTGTGCCCTTTTACCTCTCCCGTCCCTCCATCCTCATTTATTTTCTTCGCACACACAAACACACACACACAAAAGCTGGCACCGAGTCGTGGGAAGCAAACAAACAGTTGTGGGTCCTAATGTCAGGCTGTTACCTCTGCCAGCCCCCCAATGCCACCCCCGGCCCTCAAAAAAGCAGCGATGTGAGGGCAGCTGGAAGGCTTAGATTAAAAAGAGAGAGAAGACGATGACGAAGAAGAAGAAGAAGAAATAAAAAAAACAGCCCCTTTAAAATAAAGAGGAGGAGGAGAAAGAAGGGGGGGGGGGGTAAAAATCGTTAGCACTAATTATCAGGCGCAGGGACAAATGATTAATTTGCAAGTCAATTAGTCTCAGATAGGTTGGCTGTTTCCTGTTCTCAGCCACTGAGGGGGAAAGAAAGGGAGAGAGACACACTGAGGCCTTAATCCTTCTCAGAGCGGCAGGCATGGCGGGGCCGGTTTTCGGTGCCAACGTGCGGGGAGGGGGAAGGAGGGTTACAGCTGGCACAGCGGAGGCCGGTGGAAGGGGCGGGGGGAGCCGCTACGTGCCAGTCATTGTGCCCGCTGAACAGCAGTGGCTTGTCTGTTCCTCCCGGTCCCCCTCACCCATCCCCTCTTTGGCACGATGCCCACCGCCCTTCACAAAAGGGGCCTCCTCGGTGCATTAGCATCTGCTACGTCCCGGTGCCATTTTGTGCGCGCTTTTGCCATGTTGGCGGGAGAAAGGCCCCTTGGCGCTGCCCGAGGGGCACAACGGGGGACGGTAGCCTCCACGGTGGTCAGGGTCTACGGATGCCAGCGAACCCCCTCCCATGACACAAAGGCTGCTGGCCCTCGTGGGGGGGGATTCAGACGAGCCCTGGGAAGCAGCAAGCGGCATCCTCAAGCTGCCGCTTGAAAGAGAAGGGCAGACCTTAGAGGGTGAAGCAAATTGGGAGAAGAAGTTGCTAAGAGACGAGCCCCCTTTCATCTCGTTAAGGGGGAGCTGCCCAGAGCCCCCCCCATAAAGTAGGAGGGTGACTGAGGTCTTTCCCAAGAGTGTTCAGCCCCCTCCCCGAGCCAAGCAGGTGCAAAGGTCTCCAGCATCCAGGTCCAGGCCCCAATTCTGTTCTGCCAACAAAGATTGAGCTCAGCGAGACTCGGCTAGAGGGATTTCTCCGCTTCTTTGTGATCTCCAAACGTCTCCCAAAGTTGCTGCTTGTGTCGCTGTCCAAGCACTAAAAAATTGTCCGCAGCTCTCCCGGCTTTTTCTTGAGCATAAAATATAAAACAGGCCAATTTTGCTCCTGTTCAACGCAACAGAGTCCTGCTAGGAATGGACTGATCCCAGCAGAGCCGGCTTCAGAGCAAAGTCGGGAGGCAGATCGTCATGCAGGAGACTGTGGGAAGGGCACGTCTGGATGCACAGCTGCCCTGGCCAGTGCTGACAGAGATGCAGAGGGAGAAGTGATTTAGGTACTTCTGTGAGCATGTGTGTACTTGGACCCACCTCTTATTGCTCCTGTATCAGGGGGGATACAGGGCAATAAGAAATGCAGAGGGATAAGTGACTTGTTTAGGTACTCCTGTGAGCAATGCATGCGTGTGCTTGGACCCATCTCTTATTGCCCCTGTATCACGGGAGATATAGGGCAATAAGAGATGCAGAGGGATGCAATAAGAGATGCAGAAGAAGTGACTCATTTAGGTACTTCTATGAGCATGTGTGTACTTGGACCCATCTCTAATTGCCCTGTATCACGGGGGATATAGGGCAATAAGAGATGCAGAGGGATAAGTGACTTAGGTACTTCTGTGAGCATGTGTGTACTTGCACCCATCTTTTATTGCCCTGTATTGAGGGGGAGCTCTCTACCTTGATACAATCCAGCCTCTAAGTCAGCGTCTTTGATCTTTTTAGACTCAAGTCACCCTTCGGAGAATGCCAGCTCTGTTTTCACTTGTCTTTTGACCATAGAGGGGAAAAAAATAGAGCAATTCTGCTGTCGCAAAGAACTCAAAGCAGGTCAGGAGATTTTTAACACTACAAATTCCTATTTGCCACCTACGGGCGTATCTTATGAATCATGTGTGCATAAATTCCAGCAGTGTGTGGCACCCTGGAAAGGATCTCATGGCACCCCAGGGTGCCCTGGTTGAGAATCACTGCCCTAACTAGTGTGCCAGGATCGGGGCCCTGCAATGCAGAGCACCCAGAGGCAAACACTTCCCCCTCAATTTAAAAGCTGTCCTGCGTTCTGCAGGTCTGAACTGAGAAGTCACGGAGATGAGTTTATGGATTTACGGTGCAGAAAATCCAGACCAACGGATGACAGAACTGGACTCTCATCTTATCAGGTTAAACAAGGATATTGCGGTACAGTTGACTACACAGCCATAATTCATTATGCTTTAAATAATTTACAGCAATACATGTAAGATCCCTCCAGGTCCAGAGTGCAGAGCTACACACAGATGGGCAACCCACCCCCACCCATGGGCACGCTAGTACTGTGTTAAAACAGATTATTTCCATTTAACTTACACCTGTCCCTAAGCAACTCAGCTCAGATTGGTTGAATCTGGTTTCCAAATCAAGCCAAAACAAGATCATCCCCTCCACTTTTAACTCGGACAAAAATGTCACCTCACCTTCCCTTGGCGATTCTCTGCAGATGCACAATCCTCATTTAACTATATTTAAAACCAATCTAGTCAAACCTGTGCAGTGCTGAGCACAGAGTCCCATTGTCACGGAGGGGTCCTGCAGGAGGGCCGTGATCTCCTTAAAGCCCTCTCTCCGTGCCAATTCGGCCCAAGGGCACCCTCGATTCTCGCCCGCCACGTCTTTGATGTTCAGTAGGTTCGGGAGGCTGCCTTGCATCTCCTTGGGCATGTAAACTCCTGGACCCCTCGTGGGTCTTATCCTGCACCCATGGGTGCCTTGGGGCACCCTAGCCTTATGGGCTACGCGTGGCTCCTACCACCCCTAATACCACGCCCCAAGCCTCGCTGATGTACTAGACGTTGGTCTGTCAACACACCCGCTTCCCCGGGCTCTCTCCAATACACAGCCCCCCACTGGGCCTCTCGTCGAGCCCCCACTGGGCCTTCTCGAAAATAACCCAGCCCGCTACGGGACTTCCTAGCGAGTCTCCGGTCCTTTAGGCCCACCGCACTGCTACCCTTGTTGGTACGGGCACACCGTGCTGCTATCCCCTTTCCTGGGGACCACCGCAGCACCGCCCTTCTCCTGGGGCGCTGTACTGCTAACCCTTTCTGTCTGGGTCCACCGCAGCGCCCTGCCCCTGTCCTGGGTTTTTCGTAGTGCTAGCCTGTTACCGGGCTCGCTACTCCGGTCCCGGGCTTCTCAATCTGGCCCCCCTTGGGCCTGTCAAGCATTGCCCGTCTTGGGCCTCGCAATGGTCCCCCTTCTCTGGGACCTTCTGGGCCCTGCTGGGCTCCTTAATAATACCGCCCCCTGTTTGGGGCTCTCTATGCCCAGCATGGGCTTCCTAATAAAAATCGCCCCTCTCTTGGGACTTGCAGTGCCCACACTGGGCTCTTTAAATGCCCCTCTTTGGGCTGGGGTCTACAC
>NW_005842579.1:571254-632797 GCF_000455745.1 Alligator sinensis
GGTTTCTCCCAATATCTTGGCGGGGGGAGCCCCTGCCTCTCCGGCTGCTGGCAGGGAACTGCCAGCCTGGCCTCAGCCCTGGCCTTTATGAGGGCCAGGCCCCGCCCCCTTCTGGCCAGCTGATTCTTATTAGTTGCCCCGGCAACTCGCAGCTGTGCTCATTATGTTCTGCCAGGGCGCCCTCTCTCGCCCTGGCAGTTTCTCCTCTCTAGGAGCAGGAGCACGGAGGTGCGCCGCGACACCCATAAACTCAAATTTCAACCTACTTGCTCCCATCTACTTAAAATCAGGTCTGCGTGCCATGCCGAACCCGTTTAGCTGGCAATAGGCTTTAAAACCGATTTGTTTCTTTACACCAAGGCACAGCAATTGCACGGATGCAGTTATTTTGCTTTAAGAATGGCTTATTTTATCACTGGATAACTGATGGGGTGGGGGGAAGGACACTGATCTCCAAGGATCCTGGTTTTCTCTGGTAAAAAAAAACAAAACAAAACAAAAAGCACCCCAATTTTCAGATTTAAAAAAGTAACCCCAAATCCACATTTTTCCACGATTAAAATGAAATGCCACTGATACCTATAGCTATAGGTATTTTAATCGTGGAAAAATGTGGATTTGAGGTTACTTTTTTAAATCTGGAAAGAGGGGGGCGGTTATCAGAGAAAACCAGGATCCCTGCTGATCACTTTGAATCATACCTTGGGGGTCTAGTGATGAAGAAGGTTTAACAACAACTAGCCATAGTATTACTACTAGCATCCTAACTCAGCTGACACTACTAAGATGGGTTCAAACTGGTATTAAAAAAAAAAAAACTCAGCCTTTTACCTGGAATTAAGTGGATCAGTTTTTAAAAAGTGCTTATTGAGTTAGACCATTTCCTTTCTGGGAAGAGACCAGCCCGAATGAAGAAATGTGACTTAAGAGAAATGGAAAGGCGGAGGGCAGGGTACTCACAAAATATTTAACCCAATACTCCCAATGGCACTGAAACTGGAAGGGGAGAGCATCTAAAAGCTCTGTGCTCATTCCTGATGTAACCCACCTGAAAAAAATGGCCCGACACCCATTTCTATTCAGATCCCCTCCCAGATGGCACTTACAGATCACATTAGAAAGGTTTGGGATAATAATATAGCATATTCCTATGCCAGCGTCCATGCCAAGGTCTCCCTGCACCTAACATGGATCATGGCTGCTGGATTCTGCCCCAGAAGTGAATGCTTTTCAGCTGGCACTTCTGAGCAACAGCCCAATTCTCGCTGAAACCAAGGATCCTCTTACATTATTCTGGCAGAGTAAACCCGCCTTAACCACAGGTCCACTTAAAAAGCCCTAAAGAGTGCCAGAGAGACGGATTCGGCTCCTAATCTAAACTAAGATACAACTCAATCTCCTCTCTCAAAAGGCTAAATTCTACCTTGACATAAAAAGGAATGGATTCATTGGAGGCACATCCTGAATTCACAGATAACCGAACACTTCCAAAAAGCTAAATGTCACCCTGAACAGGCTGGTCAAACACAGCGTTGGACCCCCTGGGACTTTCTCCGCTCCAAGCTTTTCCTAGAAGCTGTCTGCAATTCAGGCAGTCCTGAAATGACAACTGCTTTATCAAGACGCTGGATCGTTTTGAATGCTACCGTCTATGCAACTGTCAAGAGGAGATGGAAAAAAAAGAGAAAATGTTCAATTACATTATTGGCAAAAAAAACCCAAAAAAACCTAGGAAGTCAGAAAAATGCCCAACAACTTTATAGCTGGTCAGGGGAAATGTTTCTCTTTTTTATTTTTATCATCAAGACTTGAGTTTCTGAAGATCACGGTTACCAACCTGTTTGTGTGTGTATAGATATATTAATATGTGGTCTTATTCTGCAGGTTACTTTTTTTTTCTTTTTTAATGTTGACACTTGCAAGACTAATAGAAGCAAAAATACAAAGTAAAGCACACTTTAAGGAAGTTAAACCAGAATGGTTAGAACCATTCATTAAATTATAAACTGGTGTAAATCAGCGGAGCTAACCTGATTTATACCAGCAGAAACTCTCCTGACCTTCCCTTTTAGGTTCTAAAATTGCTACATTTCCGAACAAATATATAAAGCAGCTATTTGAAAGTAACGGATTTCTAATACATTCTGTGTATTACAAATATATACATTTTTAAATGCATCTCAACTACTTATTTTTGCAAACACGTCATTGCGGAGATGCATGCTTCAAGCAAAAAATCTTTTTTTTTTCCCCTCCCCTCCATTTGTTCAAGGGACAGAAGTGGGAGAATTACGTTCATTAAGTAGCTTAAACAGGACCCCTGAACTAGAAAAAAAAATCATTGCCCAAAAAAAAAGGGGGGGGGGGGCATTGTCTAAAGTCCTGACATACAGGAGTTTATATTCACTTAAGTAAAGTCCAATATGGAAACATGAAATATTAACCCTGACTTTCCTTCATGAAGGTAAAAAATTGTATTGCAACAAAATTTCAGAGGGGGAAAAAAAAACCCCAGAAACAATTTGTAGATTTATACAAAATGAACAGGCTTGCTTCTTTTGCACTTTAGGGAGCGAGGGAAAAAATCCTATTGAAATAAAACTTTTTCATTTAAGAAAGAAAGAGAAGTATTATTTTTTATAATCCTTTGTCATTTCCAGTTTTGTTCATTTATACAAAATGATCCTGGAAACTTTAGAAAACGAAACTAGGAAGGCTTGGCAAAAAAGAAATAAGGATCAATTTAAAATTAAAAAAAAAAAAAATCCACCTCCTTTTCATTCTCTCACTTCCCAATTCTGCCAATATTATTGGATTATTTCAGTTCAGCAGTTAGAAAGAAAAAATTAAATGGCCAGAAGTGGTAGCCGAGGAAAAAAAAAGAACCTTAATTCACAGACTTTCATATAGGTGGCCAGGGTTTTATTTAGAGCCAGAAGAAAAGCAACCACATGGAAACTGAACTTGCGATCCAAGATAAATATTTTCCCTTCAAATTATTCCAGAAAAAAGGGAAAAGGCAAGACGTGTTTTATTGTATAACAAATGATTTTTTTTTTTAAAGCTCTGCTTTGGGATGCTTTTCTGCTTGAGCTAATGATCAGAAATAGCCGTGCTGCGCTCCCGCAATTCCTGGTCACTGGTTGCTTGTTTCGGATCAGGGGGAGGAGACGGCGATGGCAGAATGTAAAGCAATTCAGCGCCTGAAAAGTTAAACAAAGACTCTTTTCTATTGCAACAGGGAGTCATGTTTGTAAACGAATATTTTGTTCCGCCGTCCCTGTTGCGACAGTCGTTCCCCTTGCACCTTGAGGAGGTGGAGGTCTCTTTTACAAATTATTCTGAACAGCAGCCTACTTGCTTCTTCTGCACTTTATGGAGCTGGGGGCAAAAAATTCTAGTGAATTCAAAGTTTCTTTTTTTGAGAGAGACAGAGAGAGATGTATTAATTTTTTAATCCTTTGTCATTTCCATTTTTGTTCATTTGAAAGCGCTCATAATCCCAGGTTGTTCTGATTTAACTGTGCATCATTTCATCAAATTAAAACAAAAAGCTTAGTTTGTAAATGATGATTTCTTCCCCCTCCAAAAATCAGATTATGATTTTCCCCCCCTGCCTGCTAGATGTGAACGTTATTCTTGCATTTCCTAATGAAACATAAGATTACAAATTAATTGAATTGCTTTTATATAATTATTTTTTTTAATCTGGCATCTCTTCCAAATTTTGGGCTTATTGGAAATAAATTGCAATAGGAAAAATACACGGAGTATGAGATGGTGGGTTTGGAGCATCAGATATTACAGCGAAGGAAGAAATTCCAACTAGTCAATTATCCCAGCAGGGTCCCCCAAATTCAAACTAGCTAAATTCAGCTTCTATCAAATTCCAGCTAGCCAGCTTTTTACATTTGACTTCCTGAATCATTCTGTTGATATATCCATAGCAGAAAAAAAAGTGACAAAAGCAAATCCCCAAACAAGAGAGCAATCTGAAGGAGTAGCTGCCCACAAATGAGTTTTTCAGCCTAGAAACATTTATTTTAGTGAATGACAATACAACCGCTGCACAGGAAAAGGATGTTTTGCAACAGCTAAAGAAGTTGGAGAAGGTGCTGCCCATAAGATCTATTAAACACGATAGATGGATTTTTCTTACAAAAATAATGTTTATATTCAGAGTTAACAGACAACCCTCTGCATGAGAGAGAAAGGTGTTTTGTACATTTTAGATAGATAGATAGATACCCTGATCATTTTCAGCTTTTAGTCCATGATACAAGAAGTCTCCACTATAGTAATTGTGTCAGTCAACCCATTCATCCATTGATATTCGCATCCCAAATTCAGCCCCAGAACAGCAGTAAACCTGCAGCTTCTCTTAAAATTGAAACCCAAGCAGGTTGGTTATACTGGGAAACCAGAGTCAAACAGTAGTACTGTAATCCTGAAGGTGAATACAGTTGAATAATAGCATATATGTTTTTCCTCGATATTAATTTTATTTTATTATTTTTAACTGGGGGGGGGGGGGGAGAGCAATAAGGCAGGAGAGAACCCTTGTCTTTCCTATCAAGCAAGCTTCCTGCATTTTTAGCCATGAAATTAATTGCTTTACACTTCAGTTTCTATCAAGTACCATCAGTTAGATATTTAAAGAAAAAAAGGCTTATTTTTCTTTTCTTTTTTTCCATGCATCTTCAGCTGTCATATGATCTTAAAAGGGGGGGGGGGTCTTTAAACAGACAAGTGAATGCATTTCATGGCATAGAATAGTACTTTAAAGCTAAACATGCATTAAGATGGCTAGCCTCTTCTTGAAACCAATGACGGCATTTGTGTCACATAATAAAACAACACGCGTGTGACTATACATGCAGATATATAAATTCCCACACACACCAATTATTTTTTATTATTGACTTGAATTGTGAAGTCCTAGTCTGGCAAGATCCAGGATCACATTATGCCAAGTGTGGTACAAACAGTGGACAAAGAGAAGGTCCCTGCTCCATACTCTATAAAAAAAAAATTTTTAATTAAAATAAATAAATCAGACAAGAGAGTCCAGGTAGATAGAGAAGAACTAGGAAGCAGTGAAACCAAATAGGACAGGATAAGAAGCACTTGTCCCTATCTGACAATAGGTTAGCCGCTGGCGTGCTTTTTAATGCACTATGGCAAAGGAGATTTCTCTGCATCACACACACAGACACGCACACACTTGCTTTCATACCCTGAAGTGAATGAAGTTACATTGGTTTACAACAGATAAGCCTATGGCCCATATTATAACAGCTGATTCTCACTTAAATTACAACCTTTTTCCACCATCCCAGCTTCACTGCAAAGGAGAATTAAGCCCTATAGATTTTGCTTCTCCAAAAACTCGCTATATAGCAAGCATCAGTCCCCCAAGAAGCCAAGTTGAGGAACCTCATTGAATCGTATAGGACTACTAACACAAGCGAATTAAAGCCTGGGCTAGTACATGACTGCTCAAGAAATCCTGGTGATTTCTGTGCGTGTGTATCAGTTGTATCGAGAGTGTGGGGAAGTACCTTTTCCTGGCACATGGGCACAGACCCCTCTGACAAAATAGCAAGGCCTGAAAATGGATGCAGAGAGTTGTTTACTCCCAGCTCCTGGCTCCTTGACCTGGCCAACATGGGCGATACTGTGATACTCCATACTACTCAGTCCATAGTGATATAACTCCATTACCCGCAAAGCTCTACTGGATTCCCACCCGCTGAGAATGCAACACTTTATTTGCTAAAATATAAGGCCCGAGTCTCCTTGAGGTCACTGGGCATTTGGCTATCGACTGGCAAGGGCACAATCAAATGCTTGTTATTCATGAGGCTCTTGGAGCAGGTCTTCCCTTTCGAATGGTGCAAGCCAGCTTTGGCATAGCAAGAACGCAGCCTTGGAGTTCCTGCAATTTCTTGCCATAGCAAGTACCCGCTCCAGGGCTCCGGGGGACTTCAGAAGACATTGAAATGCACAATACCAAGCAAAGTCAATAGATACAGTCAAACGATTGGACCTCAGACAGAACAAACTGCCTAAGATGCTTGAATAAAGGCACAGCAAATCCCACATATTGCAGTTAAGAGTGTTAATATGTATGTCATGCATTAATATTTCATACCGTCGTGTGAGGATATTGAAAGTTTTAAAGAATATTAATATTTTTTTTAACAGCAGTCCCACTGCCAGCACCACATATTACTTGGAAGAAGAACCCAGCTTCACATCCAAGTGTCTGCATTTGTATTAGCACTCCCCCAATATGAAACACCATGGTATTATTTATTTCTCAAGCCCTGCAGCATGGACCCCAAAAGCTGAGCCATGATTTCTGGCTGGCCATTTGCAGAAGAGATTGGCTGTCAAATTCTGGTGCAGATCCGGGTTCACAATCTAGGTCCTGGCTCCATTTGGGATCAGACATGCCTCATAAACCAATGCTAGTGAAATTTGTTCTTCAAACACTCCAGCACATCCCCCAGCGAAGGGAGCTACCTGAAATCTGAATCTTGTTTCCATGAAGTCCCTTTTGTACCATGCTGGCCCTGCAATGCCACTTGGTTTTGCCCGTATGGTAAAAAGCAATCCCTTCCTGCCCTACTTCTCTACGATTTGAGTGTGAACGGGAACACCAAGTGTCCTAGCGGTGCCGCTCCAACACGGCCCTGTTTGTATGAGCAGCCTCTTATCACAAGCAAAGCACAGTCAGATCTGGGGAACTTAACCCGATCAGCAGGGATTGCCTGGAGGGTGCTGCAACACAGCAGGGGATGTGCAGATGCATCTCAGTGTTGGGGGCTGTAATGCGGTGACTGCGCAGGCTGCAAGCGCGCCGAGTCCAATCCTCATTCATACCAAGGCTTAAAGTGGACACAAATTACAGTCGAGGCTCAGCGGTGGAGAACCAGGCCCGTGTCCATTCGCTGGCACAGCAGGCTCAGAGAGGTTTGCACCACAAATGAAGTTAGCCCCTAGAATGAGCCGAGGGCTTCAGACCCAATTCTCATTATGATGAAGGCTTGGTCTATTTTTAAGATATCTGCTGGCATAGCTAGGTTAGGCAGGGACCTGGATTCCACCCCCCTCGTCTTGCCCATGCTATCCATGCCAAGATCCTTTTGCTAGGGCTGTCTACGCTGCTGAGGGCATTGGTTCACACTATACCAGAAAAAAAAAAATAAAACAGAAACTTTTTCCTGTAAACTGCATCTCCATCCCGGGGCGGCAGGGCAGCCAGCACAGATCCAGCCGTGCTGCTATCGCCAGCACCTAGCCAAGACACAACATGCCTATACCCTGCCAAGTCTCCCCAGAACAAAGGGGAAGCCGATTCATCAGATGAAACCCTGAAGCCAACGAGAGTTTTATTCCTTAAGAGAGGCTAACCCGAGCGTGGTGTGAAAGCCCGATTCCCCAGGCCACCGCTCAAAGTGAAAAAGATGGAAAAAATAATGAATTTGTTTGGGATCAGCTTGAGAGGAAGCGGTTTCAAAAAAATTTTCTGAAAACTGAAAAAAAATAGTTTGGGGTCCAGGCAGATGAATTATTTTTACCCTTTTTTATATACAATATAGTAGGTTAAAACATGGCAAGAACAAAGTCAGCAATAAAAATTGAACATCGCTTAGAAAGGAGGAAAGGGAAAGAAAATATCAGGATGAAATATTAGAATATCTTTCAAGAAATACCTGAATGAAACCATTCAGAATTTCTCTCCCTGCTGAAACAATCCTCCAGAAATCAAATACACATGCTCACAAGCCATTTCAGCACCAAACCTAGAAACCAAAAAAAATTAAGGTGCTTTTAGCCATTTGTCCAGCTCCAGCTAGTAAAGGATGCTTATTTGCTGTTTCCTCTGCAGTTGGGCTGAGGACGCTAAGCCATGCCTGGCTGTCCTGGGCACTGCTCAAACACAGCACAAAAAAGGGAGAAGTCAGCTCTTGTCCCCAAAAGCAGAATCAAAAAAAAGGATTCACGAGAATCTTTGTTGTTTCCTATGAAACAAAAAGCAACTGCCAACATAAAAAAAAAAAATAGACAATGCTTCTTCCTTGCTATCGCTCTTTATGTATTCCATACATCATTTCTTCCTAATCCCCCATTAGGAAGAAAATAAAAACGTTATCATTCGGAAGATGATAGAGTCGCACATACATACCCTTTAATTATATATAAACAATTTGCGATAACGGTGCCTGGGCTTTTCGTTTCTCTTCTTCCTAATCCCGATAACTTTTATTCAACCTTTATCTAGGGGGATTGTATTGCATTTTAGGAACAGGCGGGCCCAATCCTCCCATCTTAGAATCGGCTGCCCGCGGCCCTGGGGGAAGCCAGATCAGTCATGAATTTTTGTGTTTGGATTCAACCTAGTGGCAAACCCGAGTCTTATCTTGTGCACCGCTTTGGTGACATAAAAGAGACTTGTTTCAGTAGATGCAGCCAGACTATTTTGCCTGTATCATTACAGAGATGGATACTCAGGTGGTGTGAATCAGCCTAGCTCCCTTGACCTCAGCGGGCCAAATCCCTCCAGCTTGGGGTATAACAATTTGCATCCAATTTTCACAATAAAAATGGCCCGATCTTCCATATCCCGCTGCAACTCCATTCGTTTCTCCGTATTCCCCCTCCTTCCCCAATTCCAGCAGTGGTTATGAGATTTAGCATACAAGGTTCCCTAAGACGGCTAATCCTATTATACTTCTACAAACATACAGGGTAATAGCCATTGGACTTCCAGCATGGGAGGGGCAAGAGGGAAATCCTCTAAAGAACAGCAATGACCCCAAATCCTTGGAAAAATTATGTATGTATGCATGGGCCCTGAATTCAATAGCACTATGCCTATTTACACTAGCACGCCAGATCTAGGGCAGATCTTTAGTTAAGTCCTCTTTACACTACTCCGGCAGCAGAGTGGGACTGCAAAGCAGGTGGAAATGGCCTCTGTGCCCATTTTAAGGCAACTGTATACTGATGCTGGGGTGTAAAGAGGTGCAGTGCAAAGGAGAATCAAGCCGTGAGTGCAAACCGTGGCAGAGAAAAAAAATTATAGTAAGGTTTCCCATTGCCTTTGCTCCACGTTTCACACCAGGTAAAATCTTAGGAGCGCAATGTGCTGTCATTGTGATTTGGTCGCCTTTTACACTGGGGAAAAAACTGGATAACATAGGTACTTCTGTGGTCCCAATTTGGGCACCCCAGGGTGATAGAAGGAACCAAAACACAGGGATGTTAAGTGACTCAACCAAGGTCATTGAATCATAGACATGTAGGACTAGAAAGGACCTTTGGAGTCATCGAGTCCAGCCCCCTGCCTGAAGCAAGATCATCCCTATCCAAACCATCCCATATACATCCTTGCCTAACATATTACTAGAAGTACACACTCCTGTTGCACAACCGGACCTGACATGGGTAGATCAGGGGGGCAAGGGTGAAAAATCTGGTAGTAGAGCAGGGAACTGAACCAGACCATCCAGGTCACGCTTCCTGCAGATGCGACAACCCCTAGATTGCTGCAATATGCATTTTTGGCTCAATTCTCTTTTACACAGAGGCCCCTTTTGCCTGACAGAGCAGATCAAGGAGATGTTGCTGCCATGAGACTTTTCTCTCGTACTTTGGGTCAATTCCACCGTTTCGAGGGCTAATCAGTTTCCCCAAATTTCGGTACATTTTTCAGGCTGCAGCAGGGGAAACAGACTCTTTTTATAAGCTAAAAAAAAGGGATTGCAAAGCCAAAAAAAAAAAAAAAATTGGCAATCAGACTAGAAGCGGGTGAAAGGGTTTTAAACGTGGTTTCAGGTCTTCTTCTGTTTTTGCCAGATTTCAAAATCGACACATCCCTTTAAGCAGAAGGACCTCCTCTGGCACGTATCATGAAGATGAAAGGTCAGCAGGTGTCAGGTGACTCTGAAGCAATACAACTTTTTTTTTTTTTTGGCTTGCTGCTGTATTTTAATTAATCTCCCTTTAAGTAAGATTGTTATGATTAACAAAGAACAAAAGGACAGGCACAAAACAGCTTTCAGAGAGAAAGAGATCAAGCAAGGGACCTACTGAAATGAGCTAAAAAAGAACCACCCCCCCCCTCCCCTCCCAAATCTATTTATAATCATAATCATTGTATCACTCATCCCAGTTTCTGCAGCAACAGAAAGGATGGTGGACTCCTCAAAAGAAAGTGGATCTGAATGATCAGGGGTCGATCTGATTGATATTTTATTCTGAATAACAGCCAAAGTCACCCACTACCCTCCAACCACTTCTCCTTCAGAAAGATGCGTTCTGTGGTTCATTTCCTCCCACCCTAGTTTACACTTGGTAAACACACACACACACACACACCTTTGTGCATGCCTTCATCATCAATGCAAAGTGCTATCAAAAGTCACACCCAATTTGCCTTTACACACACACACTCACACACCCCTTTATGCAAGCCATCATCAGTGCAAAGTGCTTTCAAAGGAGTGATACCTGATTTGCCTTTACACACACATACTTTGTGCAAGCCTTCATCATTAGTGCAAAGTGCTCCCAAAAGAGCAACACCCAATTTGCCTTTACACACACACACACTCACTCCCTTTTGTGCAAGCCTTCATCATCAGTGCAAAGTGCTACCAAAGGAATGACACCCGATTTGCCTTTACCCCCCCGCCCCATTTTGTGCAAGCCTTCATCATCAGTACAAAGTGTTCCCAAAAGAGCAACACCCAATTTGTCTTTGCACACACACACACACACACACACACACACACTCCCTTCTGGGCAAGCCTTCATCACCAGTGCAAAGTGCTACCAAAAGAGTGACGCCAGATTTGTCTTTATA
Source organism: Alligator sinensis (assembly GCF_000455745.1). Lineage (NCBI taxonomy): Eukaryota > Metazoa > Chordata > Crocodylia > Alligatoridae > Alligator > Alligator sinensis. Next base: position 582,131 of record NW_005842579.1, read on the forward strand.
GCTTAGACTCCTTTATGCTGCTTTACCCAAGAGGGACTTTAAAAGGGAGCATAAATATCTGTTTACACTGTACCGGATTGCTTTAGAGGGGATGCCAGTATAAGAATCCAGCCTTCTGAATTCAGTGGAAAAACTCCCCCTTTACTTAGCAGAATGCAGTTGGTCAGAAGATGTGCGCCCAGGTGAATTGCAAAGCAGTCAGAGCACCGTACAGCTGCGTTGGGGCATCCAGCATTACACAATGGACTTCTGTCTTTCCAGCTCAATTAGTGCTGCTGCCCTGAGCTTTTGGATCACCGATATCCGATAAATAAATCAAAACTGGATGCGGTCCCTTCACAGCTGGACTTTAGATCCGCAGAATGCTGGGCTGTCCTAATTATCAGCATTTCTAAACATGCAAGTGAGTTAGTTCTCATTAGGTAACAGTTTGCATCCCCCTCCTTTGATCATACTTTATATGAAGGGCACGTTAAAGAGTTTAGAAAAGGTTTGTTTCATGTCAAAAACATGCTACAGGCATATGCCATGAACATGCACATCAGTAGAAAGCGTTATAGATGGTTATACACTGTGATTAGAGGCAATCAAAAACTTGCTGAACCCTGTGATACTTGGTTCTGACCACTGATTAAAAATATCCAGTCATTTATTAGCTCTATATGAATTATTGTGAACATGAATCCATCTACTGAGGTGTGATTTCAAAGACTCATTCACAGATTTAGTATTGAAAATGCTTTGGTGCTTGGGTAGAGGAGAGATTGATGGGCTGGTCAGAAAGTAGTGAAGTTTTTCTGTTGAATAATAGCTACCATGAGTGGGTATTTTCATGAAAAAAGTGTGTTTGCAATTGAAAGACAGATAGCAAGTGAGCAAAATAGGGGACCTTTTACTGCCAAAGTGGAGGTGAAGGGGGAGGGCAGGAAGGATTATTTTTTCAATAGGAAACGCACACCAAATGAAGAATATTTAAGGAAAACTTTTGCAGAACCAGGCAAAAATTCTCATGGGAAATAACCCTGTCTTTCCTAACCAGTTCAGACAAAATATCTGCCTGTTTCACGGTTAAAACAGGCTGCTCCTCCTGCAGTGAACATCACTGTATTCTCCTCCTCCATCCAATTCAGCCACCTTTCTGCTGCTGTCTGAAACAGCTCTGCCTCGCTTACATCGATCAGTTCATTATAAAAACAAGATAAAAAAAAATACGAAGTCCGATTTGGCAAAATGTTTTTTAGCTAGCGCCAAATCCACCCAGCTGTATGGAAACCCGTGGAGCTGGCGTGCCAGTCCACACCAAGAGGCTCCATCTTTTTGTGGAGCAGAATTGGACGCTACAGATGAGATTAGGACTCGATTTTCCTGCCGTTTTAACTTGCAGCTACTTCTGTTGTAGAAGCATTTATCCAGTCCTTTTTGAGGGAGAAATCCATGAGCGGATGATCAGCCCCTGAATGCATAGATTCCTCTCATCTGACATCGCTAGGAAATATCAGCAATCAACATTAGGAACATGCTAAAAATAAAAGCCCCACAATCTGCAGACAACCCTAGCAGCAAGCACAGACTAAGAAGCCACCTCCTTTACCCCACTCAGGCAGCAAAAAGGTCTTGAGAGCAAGAGTAGCTATCATTTACATCTGCTTTCAAGCCCCTGTGCCCTGCCCCGGCTATACAAAAGGGGCTATAATGTGAATGAGAGCTGGGTGTAAATCAGAAGGAACCTCCATTGACATCAATGGAGTTCACCAGGCCACCGCGCTAGAAGGATTGGATCTACCTGGCCCGATTCACTTTGCAAACTGTGAATTTCCACCCGCCCCCCAACAGCGCTCGGAGGATGGCAATGCCTTTGAGAGAGAGCATCAATGCTATTCCCATCCGCTTTATGGCCTCCCAATGCTGCTGGAGGGGTGGAGAGGGGCCCGCACCTAAATGAAAGCCTGGCCCACTGCCATCCTCGGTCACGTGCAGCTGGCATTCATTTTTCTCGCATTTTCCACAAACCGCCTGGCTGTTTCTCTCTCTTCCCTGCACATTGTGCCTGGGGAAGCCAGGCGGGAGTGCAGTTCTAAGGCTCGTACCAGCAGAGGCTGTCACATCCGCTCTTTCTGCCAGCCGCAGTTGCCCGACACTCATGTATTTTCATGTCCCGGCATCTGAAAAGGCTCCTGGCCACACTTTGAACTGCCTACCTGGGGGAGGTGGGGGACAGGCTTCATTAGACCTACATGCAGTTCAGTAGGTACTTTATCTACTCGGATAATAATAATAATAATACCCACCCCCTCAGTGCTGGAGAAGAAATCAGATGTTTGGCAATAATCTTTCATGCCAGCGTAGAACTCTCCTTTCAGATCTGCTGCTCCACTGCGAGAGATTTTGGATCTGGCATGTTTCTGGCTTTCCCCCACTATACGAATGACACATTTTGGGCTTAATCTAGAGGCAAAAGGAATCAAAAAATTCATGGAAGAGGTGATCTCTTTTTATTAGACCAACTAAATATTTGCAAACAAATTATTTATTAATAATAAGCTAACTTGTTTGCAAATATCTAGTTGGTCTTATAAAAGAGATCACCCCTTCCAAGAACTGACATATAATTTTCTTGCTAGAACAGAAAGGAAGTCCCCAAGCCAGATTCTCTGTTGTCCGCTGCTCACTCATGTTTGATGAATTTATGGCACCTTCCAGGTGCCCCAATCAAACTGCTTGCCCCGATCCTCATGAAACTATTTACATCGTTGCAAAAAGAGTATAAACTGAATCGGGAGCCTTTTTGCAGTCACACTCCTCCAGTGCAAACTGTAATGCAAGCAGAACAGAGATGTAGGCCCAGATTACATGCTATAAATTGTTAGGTGATATGGGCCAGACCCCCAGCTCAGATAAACTAAACTAGGTTTCCAAGCAGCTCAGAAAATTAAAACTTAGTCCAGGATCTGGCACTCTTTAAATGACTGCACTGTCCCAGCATAAAAGTGAAGCGCAGAGTGGTGTCTGATGGTCTCCAGCATAAGACCACCAACAAAACCTTGGTGTTTGGCCCTTTCAGGAGGGAAATGCAGGGTTGTTGTTTCAAACCAGGTCATCCCCATTTTAAAATAATTTAAAAAAAAATTGCACTACAATATAAAATAGCCATTTTTCCAATTTCTGCAAGGGAAATTTGCAATTTTTTCCCTTCTTTTTTTTTTTTTTTAAGGCAGCACTATACCTCCAGCTAGGCTGGAATAGGAGATGCCAGTCCAGCCCCTGGCTCCAACATCACTCTCATCCTCAGGGTTATGGTCTTGCCCTTCCTCAAGCCACATCCCACTTTTGAATAGGCCTTGGTCAAGGTCTCGTGGCGCTCAGCTCTGATGCTGGGAGAAGCATGAGGACCCTTCCCTGCCCTGCCCTGGGGCTGTTTGGGTCATCCAGGAGCCAGAAGGAAAGATCATGGAGTGTCCTCGTGGTGGGACAGCTGCACGGATGCTGCTAGCAGCCCCTGGAAGGAGCCTCCTGAAGCCACCACAGCCCTTCCTGGGCCCTGGTGCTTGGACCATCCCCAATGAACACGTGCCTCACCTGCTCTTAAACCTGCCAGCAATGGAGACTCCACGCCCTCACCCAGTGCTTCCAGATAAAAAGGTTTTCCTATTTTCTAACCAACATCTCCCCGGTTGCAATTCAGGCCCGTGCCTCTTCATGCAGTCCCCGGGGGACAGGGAGATCCTTCCACTACAGGTCAACCTTTTGCATACTTGAAGACTGACTGCAGCTCCCGGGGGTCTCTGCATGCCTTTGATGGGAGCAGAGGAGGGACAGGTACAGCCCCTGACGCCAGCTCCTCTGTCAGGTCTCATGCCAGGGGTGCAGACCTTGCTCTCAGGAGGAAAGATGGGGTGGGGGTAGGGTGTCCAGATACTACTCTGACCCCGAACCAAGTGAGCCCCTTGCAACTCAATTTCTCTGGGCCTCAGTTTCCCCTCTGTAAAGCCAGAGGATAAATCCATTGCTTCCCAGGGGGCTCAGAGACTGGGACAGCCAAAGCCATGAAAGTATCTTAAAGAGACTGATCAGCCCTGGTGCACAAGCCAAAGCCTTCATCTCCGCCCAGCAACTTTAGGCAGCCTGGGAGCATAAAGGGGCTTCAGAGCAAGGGCACCGTACACCCACAAAACAGACCGCTGCTGCAGACTGCACCCTCGCGGATCCTCCACTGCCCTGGAGCTGGCATCGAGGGTTCCCCTTTCAACCCCTCTTCCCCTTCGTGAGTTTTTTTCTGCTCTTCCTTCCTCACCGGGGGGAAAAACGGAGACACAGGCAAACCACGGGAGTCCACCGTGGCCCTGGGAATAGAACCGGGAGTCCTGGCCCTACCCCATAGCCAGACACCCCCCCCACACCCGGACAGGCTAAATCATTGCTGCTACCTGGGCCCTTCCTCCCCAGCCCATTTTTCTAAGACAACAGACTCCCAGACACGGCTCCCCAGTGCCAGCCTAGTGCCTGGGCGAACTCTGCCGCCCCTTTTGTTTTATGCAACGCAACAACCATCCACTTTGGGGGGTCCCGTTCCCCTCCCCCATCTGTCAGACCCTTGATTAGTGGGTCTGCGCCATCCCCCGTCTGGCACCTATGCCCCTCGACATGGATGCCAGGAGAAGCGGCACGCAGACATGCCACGCGGGGCTTGCCCGACTCCCCCCTCCACCCCCCTGGCTGCCATAGAAACCCTGTTTAGCTGAAAGTACATTAACGGTGTCACCAGACCCGGTGACAAATCCATCACATTGTATTCTCCCAAAAGAGGGGGGGAGACCACTCCCTTTTGTCTCTCCTGCATGCTCTCCCCAGTCCAGAGAGACAGTCATTTTATGGATCATTTTGCACTGTGGCCAAGCCTGTCCCCCTCCACATCCTCTGAATAACCAATCTCATATCTCTTCCCCATCACCTTCTTCCCAGTCAACCCATTTCCCAAGCCCTAGAAAGGAAGCACCCAGAGGGGAACCAGGAGGCAGGGGAGCTCTGGGAAGAAGCAAAAATGGCAGCAGCTAGAGCCAAGCAGAGAAGCCACTGCCTCTCCCTGAGCTTTGCAAGGTGCCCTGATGAGAAGCCACCCACCCACTGGCCCCCAGGCTCTGCATCTGACTCGCCCCAACCGTTGGCACCGCATCAGTGCCCAAGGAGGGGGCTCGGGGCCCTGCGTGCAGCCATTTGGGAGCCCCTTGCCCTCTTGCAGAGGCGGCTCACAGCAGAGGCCCTTTCCCTCACCCCTGGCAAAATTTCCTCAGTGGGTCCAAACCAGTGAGGTGCATCATGCCCATTGGGGTCACGGCAGTACAGGTCAGCTGGGGGGTCCAACCCATTATCTTGGACAGAGCCATGTCTATGTGCAGCACCTGGGCAGGCGTTTGAGAGCAGAGTAAGGGTCTGCAGCCAAACCTCAAGGCGCAGAGAGGAGCTCTGGGCACAGCCGGAGTGAAACCACACAGCTGGGGTCCCCCCCTCCCCGAGGTCCCAAGCAGCCCAGCATCTCAAGTACCCCACTTGGTGTAGGGGTCACTGGGTGCAGGGGGGTACACCCCTGCGGCTCTGGGGTCACATCTTCTACCTGGGACATCCAAGACAGTTCCAGCCAAGGGGCACTGGCTATTCGATGCCAAAGCATCAGAGGCAGAGCCACTCCCTCCAGCACCTGAGTGCCTACTGATGCAGGCTGCAGCACAGCAGCCTCTGCCCCACAGCAGCTGATTGCAAACAGCTGGAATGTGGCTGCTTAAAGGTCCAGTTCCCCGCAATGCTGGGCTTGGATGCCTGCTTCCAGCCACTTGCCTCCCCCACAATGGGGAAATAGAGACTTTTCACTGGTTCCTTTTCAGCACGTTACAGCAAGACTTCCTTGCTCCTTCTTACCTGTACTCCCACAGCACCCAGAGGAAGCAGTGTGGGCAAGTGGCTGGAGCACTGGACCAGGACTTGGTGAAACCTTCGCTTCTCTTCTCTATCACGTTGGGCAAGCTGTGTCCTTGCTCCATGCCTCAGTTTCCGCAGCTGTAAAATGAGTCTAATGATCCTGACCTCTTTAAGAAAGTGCTCTGAGCAACCTACAGAGAAAGGTTATTAAAACCAGGGCCCTGTAGATCTCCCTGTGCAATAGGCACATGGGCCCTGGCTTGAATTTGCAAGACTTTTCCTGCTTAATAGTGCTGTTGGTTTCCACCCCACTCTCTGTCTGGTGCTATCAAAGTCCCAGCTCCCGGAGTCCAGTGATTGTATTAGAATAATGGCTTTCTCTGAAAAAATCTAGCCTTCAGCTTGAAAACAAGCCCCTGCTGTCCTCTGAAAGCTCAGAAGGCAACTAAAAAAGCTGTAATTTTTTATCCTTGTATTTTTAAACCAGGATTTTTAAGCCCATTACATGATTTCAGTGGGGGACTGGGTCACGATTCCTAGCCAGAGCACCCACGGAGGATGCAACTTCCTCTCCCTTCGAAGCCATTTTCTGCTTTCAGGGTTTGTCTGCCGAACCCCAATGCAATGCAGAGAAACCCGAGGCAGCTCTGCACAAAGTCAGCCCAAGGTCTGGGAGCAGAACAGCTGCGACAGGGCAACCCTCTCCCTGGGCTAAATTAGCACACCTGAGAAGCAGGCTGCATTAGCTCTTATGGAGCTAATGGGAATAGATTGTGCATGCGGTTCTTGATTGGACTTGGTCAGAGCTATCTCTGCATGACACTGCATTAGGTAGCGGCCTATTGCTAAGAGGCCTTAGCCTGAATGAAAATCTGTCCCCGAAAGACACCTCTTTATATCAGTGAGTGACTCTGGTGGCCGCCCCTTCTTAACCAGAGAGGAACTGCTGGGGAAAGCAGGGAAGTAATGCTGCTATTTTCCAGGCATATCTGGCCACTGGTGCTGGAAGTCACCTATTCACTCAGATTTCATGCCCTGCCATTGCACACATCTCTCTATCAGAGTAGCCGGCAGAGATCTTAATAAAGAAATGCATTCATTCAGTGGCTTGCAGGTCATGTTTCTCTGTGAGCAGAGACCCCTGAACACTAGCAGAATCCGTGTTTCACCGAGATTTTTTGCTGAATACCAACAGCCCTGATATCAGTGTAGGAAAGACCTGGGGCATTTGTACGTGCCACGTTTTTTGCCCTTTCTTGCGCTGCAATGGCGTGACTGTTTTCATGAGCGGGATTTTCAGATGCTTTAAAAGTCTGGAGAAGATGGGCAGTTTTATGTTTTCCTTGAACACCCACCTCCTTCCCCTACCATATTTATACCCCAGTCAAATTTCTATATTTATATTTCCATTAGCCAAAAACTGTAAAGGTTCTGGTTTTAACCAATTTTTAACTTTTTTGGGTTGCCAAATATCGCAACAGTCTTGGTTTTCTCCAGATTTTCACTACAAGCCTAAGTGAAAAAAAAAAAGACTACAAAAGAGATTTCCTGCAGACATTTCCATTTTTGTGCCAAAGCTGTTTCTTTCTGTCAAAAAAAATAGTTTCAAATGAACACTTTTGACTAGTTCTATATACAGTAGATTTCTACATATTTATCTACATTTATGGAAGATGTTCTTTAAGTTTGACATCCATTTCTAGAGCAGAATATGCTAGATATTACCTGGGAAAATATTTTGGAGGGAACAAAAGTTTATTTTATCTGAAAGTTTTTGTGGGTTTTATTTTTCCTTTTTTAACTGAATGATTTTTTTTAAATATATCTCTGTTTTATTCATTTCCCTCCTGTATCTCTTTCTCTTTCTTATTAAAAGAAAAGGAGTGGAAAGGAGTGAGACTAACTTCTGGCGTTCAGTTTTGTGCTGATAAAATGGAATAGAAATGTTCACTTTGGTCAAAATACTTTTTTTGGGTGGAATAAACTGTTTCAGTGAAAAAAAAACCCTCTTCCCAGCTCCACTCTAGTCTGCTGCTAAATCTTGCTAATCTCTGAGCCAAGGCTTTTCAGGATTTTAGAAACACAAAGTCTGATCTGCAGAAAGCACCATCTCCTACTCGGGACCTGCTACCTGTCCTCCGGTGAAACCCTCTCCGACTTCACTTTTTTTCTGGTCTCTGAGAAAAGAGCACACTTCTTCCCCTTTACAAGGGGTTTGGAAATCCGCAGCCGTAAAGGGCATAAGAAGACCCATGTACTGATCTGATTGGGGTACAAAGACCCGAATTAAGGCCAGGGCCTCTTTTTGCTAGGCTGATTGGAGTAAAGCTGGAGGAAAGGGGGCAGGTCTCCTATGGGACCGAGCAGGGTGCAATCGTGCAGGGAACCCAGGAAGGCAACCCCAGGCCCAAGGAATCTCTCTGACACCATCAAACCTGAAGCCAGAGAGCAGCGAACAAAGACCTGTTTGCGTGATGATCCAAAGCTCATCACGCATCCTTTGCCCAGGCCGGGGGCTAACCCAGGGGTCCATGGAGCCAGCCATGAAGTCACCCCTTTCCTCTCTAAATGGCCCAATTTAAAACGCTCCCCAAAAGGATCCCAACCCACCTCCATCCCCCCGCACCCGCCTTCCCCCATTCAGCTGAATGCCCCCCCAGCCCTCGCTTTTCGATCTGGAAGGAAACGGCTTCTCAGGGGAAGGTCTAGGAACAGTGTTGGAACATTAATTATTTCATTTCAATCAAAGGGCGAAAGAGAAAGGAACTTGCTTAGTTAATTCCACTCCAGGCGGGGAGAGAAATCCCCGGCTGGGGCGAGAGTGCAGGAAGGGAGGGGGTGGCAGGGAAATATTGCTTGTCATTTCTTGACGGCTGGGAACTCACTCGACAAAGGCCAGTTTCTCAACTCAAGAATGACCCCTTCATTCACCCGCCACCCCTCTCCCCCTCATTCAGGGCAGGTTTAAGATCCTGCTTTTCCAGGATAATCTCCCCCGGCACAGAATCATGTGAGGTAAATGTGATTGTGAAGGCTAAGTCCTCCTTAGGCGATGAAGGAGGGAATGAGAGAAAGAGAGAATGAGAGGCAAGCTTTGTTCTTATTCCCGTTTTCCATTCATCCCTCCCCCATGTCACGCTGAGGTTCATTTTCCAGCTGCTGCCTTGCAGACGTGGCTCAGATTTTGGGGTGGGGGGTGTAGAAGACTGGGGTCAGATCTATCTGTGGGTCCACCAAGCCCCCCTCCTCACTTACAGCCTGCCTGGAGCCTGCCCTCCGCGTCCTGTGCTGCAGATGGGGGTGGAGAGATGTCCGGGACAGTCCCACGCTCCGGCAGTGCCATCGTGGGACCATAAGGGAGCAGGGAACCCCGCTTTGTCATACATCTCCCATCTGGCTAAGACCTTCCCTTCCATTTAGGCATATGGGGAGGGCAGATGGGAAAGTGCCAGAAAAGATCAGGTCCTTCCAGGAGGGAAGGCTGATGAGCACCTCTATAATCCGTGGGAAAGTGATATCTAACCTCACTGATGCCTTGGGCTAAGCTAGATCCTCACTAGCGAATGCCTTCCACTTAGGGCCCCGGTGATAGAGTTTAATGTTCTCATGAAGGGATCAGATGGGTCTGAGACATGTCTGAGAGAGTTGGTGCAAACAGGTGGTCTCAGTTGCCTTCTCCTTCTACTATCCTCATCCATTCAAATTATCCCTCAACAACATCCACCCATGCATTTGTCTACTGCTATATCCATCCACCATGCTATCCCTCCATACATTACAGCATCCATTCTTTCACCTGTCTCTATCCATCCACCCATACGTTGTATAAATCCATCCATCCATCCATGCTATCCCTCCAAACACTGCAGCATCCGTTCTTTCATCCATCTCCACCCATCCTCCCCGACATTGTATGCATCCATCCACCATGCTATCCCTCTATATACTATAGCATCCATTCTTCACCCACCTCTATCCATCCACCCCTATCTACATTGTATGCATCCATCCATCCACCATGCTATCCCTCTATACACTGCAGCATCCATTCTTCACCCACCTCTATCCATTCACCCATACGTTGATTCATATGTGGTATGCATCCATTCATTGACTGTCCCCATCCACAATATCAACCCACTCATCAGCTATCTGCCGTGGTCACCACCCATCCATTCTGTCTGTCTTTGCCTATCTGTAATCCAAGCCCCTCACAAACATGACCTAACCAGGCAAACAACTCCTCCACTCCATTACTCAGGGGATGGGTCATGTGTGTATATGTGAATGAGTAGTCACTAGAAGGAGAGAAAAACATCATTCTTAGTTGAGCTGGACTGGAGGAGAGATCTCCCTGATGAGGATAATAAAGATGAAATCAGTAAGTGGAACATTTTTAACCAAAGGCAGTTTTTTAAGCAGCTGAAACATTTTGAGAGAAAGCTTATTTTTAACAAAATAAGAAACAACTGAATTAAAATTAAACAAAAAGAATTGTTTTTTTAGCTTTCCCTTACCACTTGTTATCTCTACAGAAAGAGAGAGAGAAAAGGGGGAAGAACACCCCAAAACGTAGGGAAAAATGAAGTGGTTTTGTTCAATTTCAGCTCATGGAAAAAAAAAGTATGAACATTTTTGTGAAAAAGTGAGTATTATTAGATACAGTAGCAGTAGCATCATGGTAAGACCTGCAAACACTGAGGGCAGACCAGGACCACAGTGAAAGACATGCTCACGGCAAATACATGGCAATATTTAACACAAATGATGATTATTATTCCTGTATTGGCCAAGATCTGGGAGAGCAACACCACTGTTAAGACGAGTCTAAGTGGGACCAAGGCATCAGTCCAGCCAGAATCCAACTTCTTTGCTTAGTATCCTAGAGATGCCCCTCAATGTTGCTCGTTGGAAGGACCTACGGTCCAATGATGGAGACAACTCCCTATGGCGACTCTCATCGGGAGATTCCCCTACAGTTAAGGGACCCGACGCTTTGACTTGCTGCACCCCAAATTTCCTTCCATTCCCAATCATACCCATCAATCTCCTCTTGCGTTTTCAACCCCATCTCCCCAAGGAATGGTAACAAACCCTCACGGCATCGCCATGAAAATAACAGTACCGTTAATGGAGGCGGGGGCTCCAGGCACAGGCATCCCAGCCCTCAGCCCTCGTCTGGTCTGGCCTTGACTCATTTCCATCACAAAGGCCCCAATTCTTGTGAACTTGGGCGACCTCCTGACCTCCTCGACTCGGGGAGTGAATGGCTTTAGTCTGCAACCCACCATCATGTCACTTTGATTAGTGCGTGAATAAACTCTCAATCCTCCAGGAGTGCTAGGTCTCCCGGCTTGACAGCCAGCCTCCAGCCCCTTCCCCAGACCTGCCTGGCCCACCCATCTTCACCCCCCTCCCCATCCCATTCCCAGCCCATTGGGGAGCTAAGTTATTTAATGCCAGTGTAAGTTTTGCCTCCCCTTGGCCTCAGACAAAAGCTGGAGGGACTCGCCCTCCCCCTGCGCTCCTGGAAGGAACGGCGGTCGATCCCCCAGTAGCACGCCCCCTCCACGCCACTCCACCCAGAACTTGGCCTAATCTACTTAATCCACTTTTCTGCCTCTTGTGCATGAATAACCCCCAGCTCTCCACCCTCGGCTGCTTTGTTCGCCCTCCGCTCCTCCATCCACTCTGACAGCGCCCCTGCCTTGGGTGTCTATCCCTCCCCAGACGCCTCCAAGAGAGGCTACGGCCCCGAATGGCTCTGCTAAGGGTTCGTAGTTGCCACAAACCAAATGGGCTGCATCTGCCTTCTCCAGAATGAAGAAGAGGGATCTTTAGCTGTAGCTTCAAGCTAAGGGTGAGGAGCTCTGAGGCCCGGTGAGTGAGGGGAAAAGTCCCTCTGAGAATCCCCCACCATGCACGATGGTCCCTTGAAGTGGCCTGGAGCAGGCAGAAGAGCCCAGAGCCCAGTCAAAGGGCACACACACCAATTACTCTGTGTTCCTGAAGCTTGTGGGGGGCCTGGGAAAGAAAGTGTAAGTTAGAGAGGCCCCAGGGCTGCTCCAGCTCCCAGCGACTGGCTCTGAACGGATGCATCTCCCGGGGATGCTCCGGCCCCAGGAGAGGAAATAGTTGTCTCCTGGTTTTATACCTGTCTTGGGAGGCAGAATGCATGAAATGGGTTCTCGGGGGCAAGCCAGGCTTGCAACCATGCCCCAGCCCCTAGAAACAGCAGAGCCTTGCCCCAAATCTGCTCAGCCGTGGAAAATTTGTATGGTTAAGGGCTTGCAGGCCAAGCCCTATGAGGAGAGACTGGGGCACCTGGACCTCTTCAGCCTCCGCAAGAGAAGGTTGAGAGGCGACCTTGTGGCTGCCTATAAGTTCATCACGGGGGCACAGAAGGGAATTGGTGAGGTTTTATTCACCAAGGCGCCCCGGGGGGTTACAAGAAATAATGGCCACAAGCTAGCAGAGAGCAGATTTAGACTGGACATTAGGAAGAACTTCTTCACAGTTCGAGTGGCCAAAGTCTGGAACTCTTTCCTGCCTATGCAGGGGGTCGGACTCGATGATCTATTGAGGTCCCTTCCGACCCTAACATCTATGAATCTATGAATCTATTCCCCCTGCAATAATTCAGAGGCAGTTTTTTTCAGGGCTGGCTGCCCTGTGCACACAACCTCCTCTCTTAGGTTTGCAACAAGCAACGTGTGGGCTCAAAGGCCCTGGGGTGACCCAGTCCAGGTATATAGTAAATGAAGGTGCTCCCTGCCTGGTTTCAGCTGCCAGGTTCCACCTGACATGTCATAAGCCAGGCACAGATGCAGAGGAAAGGGCTTGCTTGGTTAGGAAAAGATGCCTGTCCCTGGCCAGGCCAGCCCCAGCATGGGCAGTATTTCAGCTGGTTTCTGAGGTCCCCTTCTTCAGCCACCAAGCTCTTCCCATGCAGGGTATGGGGAGAAGGGCACGTGGTTTAGAGCTGTGGATTCAGGGCAGGATTTGTTGCAACATCTCAGGGTTTGGGGGGGAGCTGCTTCTTGGCCCCTTGGCATGGAAAGGAGCCTGCTTTTCCAGCAACTCGCCCAGAAATCACACAGGGCAACAGAACTGGGGGCCTCGATGTCCTGAGTCTCAAGAAAGTCCCAAGCTAATACCGCAGTGTAGGAACAGCGCTGCTCATTGCAAGTGCCTTCCTTCTCCTTCCCCTCTCACAGCATCTCTTCCGAGACCTGGAAGGACTCCTGTCTCTCAGGAGGGGCAGAGATAACTCCGCCGGGTGCTCCAGATTGCACCAGCTCCTCCAACTCCGCTTCTCCAGTCCATCCAGCAAGGCGAAGGCAGGGTTTCAGCACACAACAGCCCACCTGATCCTGGGTGATGCAGGCAAAGCATCATTTAGGAACCCAGCTGACCTGGGCCCCGATCCTGAGTTTTGATACAGGGAAGAGGTTTGCAAGAATCACTTGGCTGCCACATGGCTTCCAAATTAAAGCAGCAGCAGCTGCCTCCCAACCCTCCTTGCTTTGCTCTTATTATTATTATTATTTTTTTTTCTTTGTACTGCACACACCGTCTCCAGATCCATGAAAGGCCCACCCATGCGTTTCCATGACAACGGCAGCCAGTGCTGCTTGCATGAAGGATGGCATTGGTGTGCGAGCCCTGTGCCAGGTTGTACAGGGAATATAGGGGGGAGGGCGGTTGGCTCTCCAGCAAAGAGAAGCAGCAGGCCTCAGCCGCGGCAGGATCGCCACCTCCACCGCCCTCCACCAAGGATGCCTCCGCAATGCTCGGGAAAAGCGGCTGTGCTGCTTGAGTTTTAATGGGAAAACATGCCTTTTGGGGGACTGTGGGGGCACAGCTCTGCAAGCGTCAGAGAGATCCCTCTTTCTGTCTTAGAGGCAAAGCTCCCCATGCCCCACAAAGGATGTTATCCCATGCTTTTCATCAGCAGATTGCAAGCTGCTTTCCAAAGGGGGTCAGTATCTCCACCTCCCATGGATGGAGGGGGAAACTGAGGCACGGAGAAGTGATCTGCCTCAGGTCAGCAGGAGAGCTGAGAATAGAGCCCCAGTGTCCTGTGGCCTAGATTACAGCTCTATCAGCTACACTCTGCAGCAAGGAATTTGAGACTAGAGGTTTGGGACGGAGCTATGAAAAACAGATGTATGTCTGAAAAAACATGTATGTGCATGCGTGCACACACAGATGCACAGAGACTTGCCTGTTGATCCAAATACCCACAAGTCATTTGAAAGCCGAACCCTGACATGGAGCGTGCATAAATCTCCAACCACAGGTTTTCTGAAACAACGAGGTTGTTTCCAAGCACCGTGCCATTGGCGTCGCCTTCTTGGGATTCAGTTCCTCAAACGAGGGGGTCTTTTCATTTGTCCTCTGCATTCTGGGATGGGGGAGCCTTGGGAAGCTTTCCTCCAAATCTGTGAAAGCAAACATCATACTTTGTAAATGAAAATGGAGCATCTCACATCATAGCCTGACTCCAGGGGCTGGCGCTTGAAGAAAAAGCATCTGATCTTGCAACGTTTCTGATTTTGCACCATCCAGGTTGCAGACAAGCCAGGAGAAGATTCAGCCTGCTAGCAACAGCTGACTTCTGCAAGGCTGGGGGGGGGACAGAGCCTGATTTTCCACCAAACTGCAGCTTGCTCCTGATTTTCATGTAAACTGTTCTGCTGATAGCTGGGGCTTAAAAACCAATGTGCACAGCAAAAGGAGTGAGTTGGTGGTTTGCAGCTGTTTGCTTGCTTTTAAAGCAAAGCTGGGTGGAAAAAGACAGGCAAAACTTTCTGTTTCGTTCCTCTCCATCTACTGCAAACTCCTCTGAAGCCATCCCCGCACCTATCAGAGCGGCTGCAATGTCTTTTTATTTTAAGCATAAAATGCAAAATCTGTGGAGAGGGTTCGAATGGTGGTAAATTAAGGAGCTATGCTAGGGGCTCTACATGGGAAGTTAATGACCTTTTGTCTCTTCTGTCGACAGAGGGGCCTCATTTGCATGGATGCAGTTGGAATAATCTAGCCCATATTCTGAGCGTGTGGCTGTATCCCTGCGTATTCCCCCAGTGAGCCCCTTCCCGCTGTGCATTCCTTTATAAAAGTGCAGCCACTTCAGATGTCCTTTAAAACCACATAGACACCAGCTAACCCCGGCAAGAATAGATGGAGTCGCTACCTGAGAAATATGTCCCTGAGGGTCAGCAGACATTCAAATAATAATGCTGCTCCGTGATGGCAAGGCAAGCTCGTGCACCCAGAGGCTGCAAAACATGGGCTCTCTATTTCGAGCCTGATTCTCACTTGCTCTGTACCCCAATCGACACTAAGCCCCTTTTACATCCATTCAGCAAGGCAAAAAGGGGCTCAGATACCCAGCTAGTGTAAAGCAACAGAAGTCCCAGGACTTCACAAGGTTCCCCCAGGATGTGCCACCTGAGATGCATGTGGGCAGTGATGCCAATGTAAAATGACAGTGCAACACCACTGTTACGCTTTGGTTGTGTGTTTCAGGGGTGTAAAAGGAATCAGGACTCATGGTAGAGGTGATATCTTTTATTAGATCAACTAGATTTTGGCAAAAAAAAATCTTTAATTGCAAGCTTTTGGGCACAAACACCCTTTCAGGGGTGTAAATCACTCCACCAAGCTGCAGGCCAAGGATCAGATCCCCATTTCTGCACAACGTCATTAACTTGAGATCCTAGTTTTCCTTTGTAGGCTGGTCCCTTTCTACTTCCAAAGGAGTAAAGAAGTCTTGTTTCCAATGAGAATCAGGCCCTTCCTTTCAAGGCTCCAGCCAGCCTCTGTCCAGCTGACTCTGCCACTGACCCCTTATAAGAGTGGACATCTTTCTACAAGATACACTGAGGCTCAGCTCGAAGTGATGAGCTCAGTGCAGGAATTACCATGGGAAGTTTCACAGAGCGACCGTAATCCTTCCTTCTGGCTTTAGCATCAATGAATCTATAATCAATGATTCACCGGGGTTTCTCTCCTCCACCTGTGAATTAAGGTGTCAACACAGAAAAAAAACCCAACAAACCCCAGATGGCTAACTACAACAGGGTTCACCAGATCACAGAGAAATAGCTGTAACTAAACATACTATCTCAAGCTATTTAAAAAGATATTTATGGACCGATGCCTATTTACATTCAGGTTCATCTTGAAGGGGGCATACAAAACAAAGTGCGTAAGCCTGGGCTGTGCATAGATCTTGGAACCATTTCAGGTTGAGGGGGTGATTTTTTTTCTCTATCAATATACTTCTACCAAGATGACCCTCCAATGTGGATGCGATCATGCCAATACAAAGCTGCTTTATGTCACGTCTAAACCTGGAGGATTCATATATTGACAAAGCATTGCTAAGTGTAGATGCAATCATGTTGCAGGGGTTTAGGATGTAGCCGTGTTGGTCTAAGGACATGGGCAGACAAGGTTCCTTGGGTGAATTTGATATCTTTTATTAGACCAACCCAAATAGTTGGAGAAAAGTCATTAAGCAAGCTTTCGGGTTCAAAAACCCTTCATCAGGCTAAGGAAGTTTCAGCAGTTGGTGCGTGCTCTTCCTGGAAGCAATCATGTGGCACTTTATACTGAGACAGTGCAATCGGTCCCACTCCCTGAGCTACACAAGCATAACTGGTGGTACCCAGTTGTACCAGTATTACTGTACCTATACTGGGAGCTGCAGCTGGCACAGCTAAGCTGGTCAAACCCTATTTCTTCACAAGGTTCCCCCAGGAACTCAGCTATGAGTTTCAAAGCCTGTAGTTGAAGACACAACTTTTTTAATTCTCTTCTCCACCTGGACATAGCTATCCTAGCACATGAGCGCATTTATGTTTGTATCTGCATTCACAGAACCAGTTGGGGTAAAGGGGTTCAACTTGTGAGCCTCAGTTACACTGGCAGAGGGGCTTCAGAGTTGCATAGTTGTTTGGGGCTGGAAGGGACCTTACAGATCATCAGGTCCACCCCCTCTGCACTTGGGCAGGAAAGACTGAGCAAACTGAGTTTCAAAAGACAAAGACAGGATTCGAACTCACATATACAGAACATAATGAATTAGTAGTCTACTGCCTTAGCTAATAGTATTGGTAAGAATCTGGCCCTTACATCCCTATAAACATGCTTGGGCACTCAAAACTTTAGATCCATCGTTCCCTAAAGGCACAAACTTCTTGCATGACCTTAAAATGCGTGGTTGCGTGCGCGCGTGGATGTGTGTGTGTGTACATAAAAACACACAAGCCTTCTTTTAACTTACGCAGGCTGGCATTTTAAAGAGTCCCTTCTCCACTGCCTGTGCAGAGCCCCGCTGAAAATGGAACTCAGGCCTTCACTGCTGAGAAAATAAAAATGCTTCACAATAATGGCTCTTTTTTTTTTTATACCAGCCCTGCGTTCAGCTCTGGGAAGGTGGCTTTGTGACCAATGCAAGGTCTCAGACAAGCAGAGCCGTCAATCCAGCCCCGATCTCTCAAAAGATTGATTGTTTAAGGACAAAAACAAACAAAAGAGAAAAGGAACTTATGGACGTGAGCTAAGAGGCAGGGAAACCGGGGGGGGGGAAACCAGACCAGCCAAGTTAAAATTCCGACAGAGAACTTGCAGCAGAACTATAGAGTCTAGACAACCATTCATGGGCCCGGCTGCATTTGTTTCATATCCTCTATTGTCTTAATTAACCATTTTAGCTGAAATGGGAGCAGACCAACCTTTTCTTCTCCATCCCACCCCCTCCTCTACCAAACACTCACACAGACAAACACGAACCCAAGTCAAGTGCTTTGATTTAAAAAAAAAAAACACACACACGCACGCACGCACGCACACACAGATGCATGGACGCACCCACACCCACCAACCCACCCACACACACACACACACACACACAAACACCCCTCTTTCTCGGGGCATCTTTTAACATTGCTTGAGAAAATGACTCTCGCAAAATAAGCAAAGGCAAGTGGCTAGTTAGACGTAGGGGAAGAAATGCAAATTCTGCTGCGCCATGAATGGGAACAAACAGGTCGATTCTTTTAATCTCCTAATGGGCTTAATAAAGCATTATCGCGATGCAAATTTTATTTTAATGCTATACATATTTTATTGGAGAGGTCGGTAATTTGCACTGGCTGAACAATCCGCTGCTTTGTTTTACTCGGCTTTTTGTCAAATGCAACGTTACTTCTGTTGGGACTCTGGGAATCTTTGCTGCACACTTGGGCTGTATTCCTTTAAGTTTCAAGCTCAGGGCCAAATTCTGCTCTTAGGGACTCTCGTGTCAATCAGAATAATGGCTGGGATCCTCATACTCCATTTCTTGCTCCTTGCCTCTTTTTAGTCCACTCTCACCCACTAAAGGGGGCCTGGGAGTGGGTGGAAATTAAATTCACACCCATGTTAATGCCTGAAAATGCTGACCTAGTGGGTCAATGGCAGGGCTAGTGTAAAGGAGACACATAGACCAGTGTGAAGCAGGCATCAGTCTCATTTACACTCCATCTGCACTGCTGCAGAAGGGCAAAGGGGCTAGGGATCAGTGCAACTCAGTGCAAAGCGACCTGAGAGTAAAGAGGGGGGTCCCATCCTTCAATGCTGAATGGATAGGGGTCACCAGCTAGCTTCTCCCCTGCTGTCTCTGCCCACCTGCAAAGCCATTTATACAAGTAAAGCAGAATCAGGGGGGTGATTCAGACCCTCCCCTGCAATTGTGTCAATGACTGCCCAAGAGCCAGGGCCCTGGATGATCAAACTTTACCCCACAGAGCTGCACTGACCCTGCTGCCAGAGCCCAGAAAACAGCACGTCTTGCTAGCAAAAACCATATAGTAAAGTCAGGTCTAGTTTAGGATCAGATCCTGGGGCTAGCTGAGTCCATATATTGGCTTCAAAGACTATGGGCCACACCCTGTCTTCCTAACCCAGCACCTCGGACAGCGCTTTCAACCCTATCTGTGCAGAGCCCAGAAGCGGGGTCCTCCTCTAAGTCCCCAGGAGGACATGGACCTAAAACTTAGGCCAGATCAATGCTCACTTGCCTCAGCCTTACTTTATGGCCCCTTCCAGCTGACAAAAGGATATCAATCATATAGGAATTGCCAGACCAAATCCGATCCAATGTCCACCTTGTCAGTACCGTGGCCCAGCAGCGACCAGAAGCTCCATAAGAAGGTCAGAGATCCCCAGCTGTGGCATAATAGGATGCCTAACACAACTTCCCCTCATACCTGAAGGCTACATCCCTCCCCAAATATAATTAGCACGAACTCTTCTAGTTCAGGATTGCCCTCCCAGCCAAGGAAATGCCCGTCTTCTCTTTGAATCTTGCTACCTTGCCAGCTGCAATGACCCCCAGTCTGACGGCACATCACACAGTGGCATTGTAATAGTGGGGACACCTTTCTCTAGCTAAGAACCAGACCCCCCTGATCACCCAGCCCTTGAAGCCTCATGTGAAATAGGCTGAGACGAGTCTGTTGCCTGGAGCACGAGCTGGCCAGCCCTGTCCAAAATGTGAGCATCGCCCCGGCACTCCAAGATTCACTCAGGCTTAACCGGTTCAGAGGTTGGGACGCTGAGTGGTCGTAATTAGCCAAATACATTGATAATGCAGCAGACAGCCACTGAGTGACCCTAATGTATAAACACTGTATTAAATAAATACATCTCTTCAGGCTCCAGAGCCCTGGAAGTCTGCAGACCTCATTAACATACCAATGACAAGGCAGGCCAGGGAAGGGACTGAGATAAATGGGTGGGAGGATGCTGAGATAATTTTGGGGGGAGGAGGAGAGGGGAACGGGAGGGAGGAGGTTGTGTAAACTCTCACTGGGAGAGCAAACGGGCTCCTGCAGCTTAACTCTTTCCTTCACTGCAGGAGGACCCATTTGCTGAGCCCAACCTGGAAAGCTGTCGGCTGCCAGTGGCTGGGCCTGCATCTCTTGGGTCTTCCCTGTGGCTCTCAAGGGCCGGCTGTTGCCAAAGAGTTTGGAGCAAGCTGGGATTTCTAAATAAATCAGCTGCAACTGGGGCCCCTTAGAAAGGACCATGTCTTCAAAAGCATTTGCCCCCCACATATACTAGCTCCAGGTCCTGCAAGGGCACATTGCACCCAAGGGCTCAGGGTGGTTCTTAGGACGGCAAACACCCTCTCTCCAGAGACCAAAACGTTCGGTTTTCAGGTGTCTGACTTGAGGCAGCTAAAAGGGACCTGATGCTGAGGGCATGGACACTTTCTGGAAGCCAGGCCCCTTGCTCAACCTGGGTACCCCAAAGGATGACACCCCAAAGCAGACCCTAAGAGGGACTGCCTGTGGCCCGTGCTCCTGCGGGCAACCCCGTTGGAGAAACCCTTTTATAAACCAAGCTCCACACTCGGCAGTTTTGTTTAGAAACCATAGTCAGGGAATTAAAGGTAGGGGTGATTCGACTCACAGACTCGCTGCCCTGCCAGTTCCAGCAGCTGTAGGTCTCAATTCAGGAAAGTATCTCCATGCCACTCAGCACAGGGTTTGTCTCTTTTCCTGAACTGGGACTTACTATCTAAAGCCAGTACAATCATCTCCTTAGGGTCTGGAGCAGAATTATAACCCCCCTAACCTTGAGGAAGCAGAGGTTGGAGATGAGGATGAACTTGCTTACTCTGAGTGTGGTCCAGCACCAAACAGGCACCTCGAGACCCTGTGGAGTCTCCATCCTTGGAAGTGTTCAGGAGCAGGTTGGACGGACCCTTGGCTGGGATGGTTCAGTCAGGGACGATCCTGCTTTGAGTAAGGGACTGGTCCATGCCAGCCCTTCTTTCCAAAAATCCTGTCACCCCAGCCCTCAAAGCCCTGCCTTCCTTGTTTAAAAGCAACCCTTTTGGAGCCCTGAAAGCTCCCAAGTCTCTGTTATTTTATGCCAACGTGGCTTGCTGCAGACCTGATTGCAAAAGAAAGAAATTAGTGACAATTATAATCATCGTGGCAGGCTGCAGCTCACTAATAGAAAAATGTCAGGTTGGCAGGATAAATGCAGCTACAAGCACTCTATGCAATAGGTGGAGTATGTGTGTATGTGTGTGCGTGTGAGAAAAAAAAAAAGAGAGGAAAAAAACCCTATATTTACAAGCAGATTTCAAGACACCGCTAATAGCTCTTCTGGCCCCTGTGGCTTGCATATCACAAGGCTACCACTCTGTCCACAGAAACCAACAAAGAGCTGCTGGAAGGACTGGGATGGGGCCACACTGGAAGTTGCACTGGGATAATCTAGGCTGAGCCTCAGACCTGACATGCAAAGTAATGGCAACATGGTCCAATGGGTAGAAGGGCTCCTTGGGAATACTGAGGCCTGGTATCTTCTCCTGGAGGCAGGGGCTGTGTCTAGGCAGCACCTAGCATGCTAGGCCATTAGGGACTGCCTTGCCCACGTGCTGGGCTGTTGCTTGACAAGCAAAACCTGAGTTCTTGTGTGGCAGGGAGGCTCTGAAGGAGGAAAATTCCCAGGTGGCACCTGCGCAATGAGCCTGTGTCTAAGGATGCTCAACGAGGGCCGACTGCGGGATCTGATGGCATTACTGCAGGGACAGAGGAGAGGAGACACGGTCCCTGGCTGCGTCCCGTCTCTTCCCCTTTATTTCCTCCGTGTGCCTGCAGCCTGCACCTCTCTCTGCCGGAGGAGCCAGAACCCACCCACATCTGCCACAATCCCAGGCCTGAACACAGACCTGGCAGATGGTGCAGCAGACAGTCTGTCTCATCCCACACAATCCTCTTGCCCGCTGTGGGAAAGATTAATGTAGAACATTTAAAACAACGCCTTTCGGTGCATTGTATCCATTCAGGGCCTTCTGAATTGCCTGAGAAAGAGCCCTGTGTCCTGCCAGCAGGTGCCCTGTCTCTCCCATGCCAAGGGCAGCGCCGTCTCCATCATGGGGGTGCCCCAGATGGGGCGAGAAAGCCCTTTGTCAGGGTGGCATCTTCCACCCAGCTCCTTTTGTGCCAGCCCGGCAGACACCCCCCCTCCTCGCATGGCTAAAATGGATGCCGCACGGAGACGCGCCGGCTTCCCGGGTTTGCTTCTCCCTTGCGCTCTTCTTTGCAACCCGGTGTCATAATAATGACACTCTGAGCTGGATCCCAATCGAACAAAGCCAACTGGCGCCCGCTGGAAAACCTGCCTCTCTGTCCTCTCCTTTGAGCTCAGATCTCAAAGCACCGCATGATTTCATATCGCCTTCCAACCCCCATCACAGAGGGATTTAACGCTATGAGCCATGCTGTTCAGATAGAGAACAGAGACAGAGCCCACTCTGTGACATGGGTATAAACCGCAGCGATGCCATGGGGCCTCCCCCACCCTGGAAAGGGAGACTGACCTGGTGGTTTAGGAACTGGGCTGAGACTTAGGAAATATGGACCTAGTCCTGGCTCTGCTGCTACCTCTGAGGAAGACCTCAGTCAGTTCCTTTAATCAGGTCGGACCTCAGTTTCCCCATCTGTTTCCCCACAGAAATGCATCAACTGCTCAGGCTGGTGCAGCTCCGCAGACTCACACTAGCTTAGGGCCAGAATGAGAGATCTTCCCAACGTGAAGCCTAAGCCCCAGAGAAATGCCAGAGGAACCTAGTTTTCAGCATCCGGTTCTGCTATAAGGCATCATGCTCTGTAACTGAGAAGGGACTTCACCACTGGCTGCAGGTCCATATGCCAAGGGAAGAGATGTGATGACTCTGAAACTTAATAAAGTCGCAAAGCTAGCCGATGACTCAAAGGTGAAGTTAAATAAACCAGGTGCAAATATTTCACAGTGATGGTCAGGAACCACAGGAACAGCTTCCCCAAGGGAGTGGGACTGGTCTTTGTATCGCTCAAGCACAACGTATGGGCTTGATGCTCAAAAGTGTCAGACAACATGCTGTATTCTCTCTGTATCTCTCTGACCTGGGCTAGCCAGCAGCTCAGGCTGGATAATCACAGGGTCCCTTTGAGCCGTAAAGACAGTTTGTCAGCAGCTGTGTTGATTATTGCTGGAGATGTGGGAGCTCAGGTCGGACCCACCCACTTTGGCTTCTGGATCTGCATCAAGTTCTGCGGCTCAGG
This sequence comes from Alligator sinensis, assembly GCF_000455745.1. Lineage (NCBI taxonomy): Eukaryota > Metazoa > Chordata > Crocodylia > Alligatoridae > Alligator > Alligator sinensis. The sequence goes on from NW_005842579.1 coordinate 605,158, forward strand.
CTCTTCTCTGCAGCTAGCCAGAAGCCAAACCCTCCTGAAGTCCAGCCACCCTCAATCATTGATCCTAACCTCTTCCCCAGGCACTGGTTTCAGAGAGCACTCATTCAGCACAAGCCTGGGCAGGAAAGGAGTACGCTAGAGTTCGAAGGCTGGGCTCTACTATAGAGCTGGTTGAGGCTCATGAGCCTCTGTGCATAGCTCAAAGGGATATTTCATCCCTTTGATGAAACCCTTTCAGTCCTGACTGGTTTATCAGCATAAGCTAGAAAGCTGAGGACCTTGACCCAGGACCTTGCACCTCTCTGAAGCCATTCTTGAGCAGACACAATCCCAGATACAGCCAGTAGTAAGATCATGTACTGAGAGTGTGATGTAGCAGGTAGGACCATGGGGAGAAGATGGGGATTTGCCCCCCACTTGGAGGCTGACCTGATGCCAGTCACTGCTGCTCTTGGGTGTCTCTACCTCTTCTTTTGGAGACTGAAATCTCTTCCGGGCAAGAGATGTCTGAGGTGAGGGCACTTGCTGCATGCTGGGAGAGTGGGTTTCCATGCTCTGCTCTACAGCAGCCATCCTGTTGCACAGGCAGTGGGAGAAGAAACCTCTCACCCACCAGATCAGAAGCCAGGCCTCTACCTACCCAAGGCAGCCTCCTAACTACTGCTGTAGGCATTCTGCAGTGGGGAAACTGAGGCAGGGAAAGGCCAATTCCCACAAACAGCTCTGCAGCCAGGGATGCTGTGTTTGGTAGGGGAAATGTGGGAGTCCTGGCTTCTACTCCTTGCTCTGTTACATCGATATGCTACCTACACCTACCCTCAAGCCCCAAAATACAGACCGTTCCCTTTAAAGCCCCTTAGTTCTCCATCAGGAACAGCCCAACCAAGCCCCTACGGCCAAAACAGAGCCTCTCCTTCATCCCCAAAACAGCATTTTAGACCTCACCCAAGTCAAAAGTTGCAAACACAGCAATTGATATCTGCCTCTTCTGTATCCTACTTACTGTCTCTCTTGCCAGCCATCAGAGCCAGACACAGAGGAGGGACAAATAGGAAGCAGCCGATTCCCAGAAGGACTTGAGCAGAGCCCTTAGGGGAATGAGTTTGTCCCCTACTTGTCTGTGTGCAGCTGCAGGGAGGTAACACTGATGGGCAGGGTTAGCTTGTGTGACTCTGATTAAGATCAACCCTAAATATACCCTCCCATCTGTCCTCGGGCAAGTCTTCTCTTTGCACCTCCACTTACATTATAATGTTACTCTCTCCCGCAGAGAGGGTGCAAGGATAAATACACTAAAGACAACTGAGGACCCAGGTGCTGTGGTAACGGAGGCTATGGAAGTGCCTGGGATAAGTTGAGTACCTCTTACAGATGTGCGTGCCTGTCACCTCGCACAACAGGGCCCTTATCTCACTTGGGCCCTCCAGGCATTATCTTAATGTTCTCACTAATAATAATATTTCATCCGCCTGATCTGATTAGGTTAAGTCTCATTTGATTTTTGCAAAACACCTTTAATCACCTTGCAAATTCCACATCATTATAAATGAAGCCACCACAAACAGTTTCAGCAATCCAAGTTTTATTTTCGGCAATCCTTTTTTTTTTTTAAATGCAAGAAAGGCAGTCATAAAAAAAAAAAATTACGAACAAGACAGAGGCTGAGAAAACATTAACGGGGGCCCTGTGCTTTCCGCTAAAGTGCCTTCATTTCATTATCATTAAATTTGCCTAGTAATTAGATTTTGGTGCATGAATATTTAAAAAAAATGTAACAGACAGGCTGTCAAAAAACCCACGACGACATCAATTCAATAATTTTTTTTAGACAGAGACATTCATAAGCAATTAACACAGATTTCCAGGGGTTTAGGAGTTGGCTTCTTCCTTCTTTTTTTTTCTCTCTCTCTTTCTTTCCACTTTGTATCCTTCACCTGAAAAATCAGAAGAGAAAAAAACCGTTCTAAATATCAGCACTTTGATTATTTTTTATGTTTTAGCAGTAGATTAAAGTGATCTCCAGGCCATTTTTTCTATGTGCCCATGCTGAGAGAGACTTGTTTAGCATGCTAAAGCATTGCTGCTTTTCTACCCCCAGCCCCTCCCCTCTCTTTGCTAAACAGAAGCAGGCATGAGGTTGGGTCATATATTAGACCTCACCACTCCTGCAGGACCAGATTAAATTAAGGTTGCATGAAGCTTCTGTCTTGATCTTCAGGCATTTCTGCTGAAAACAGTGATTTTGATCACTATTTGCATAATTGTACAGTTACGTATTCACCGGGTCCTTAATTATACGATCTGTGTTCGACACTTGCTTCAGATGAGAACAAGGCTTGCGCGGGGCATACTAAACTGGTGTTGTATGTACCTTTTCCTGGTGTCTATGCACAGATTAGACTGGTCCCTCAATAAGTCTGGCTAGTAGGGTACGTCCCATGTTAAACCCATCAGCCCAACGTAATAACAGGACTGGCATGAACACTTCCCGTGGCTGCTATTCCAAGCTGAGGAGCACAATCATGACCACATCTAGAGACTGCCCCAGCTCCCCCAAGCCTGGCACCTCATCTATACAGACCCAGGCTCTGTATAGCTGCAAGAAAAGCAGTTACACTCTAAATCAGCCACTCTCAGACCTGGGGTGCCCCAAAATCCCTTAACAAAGGGTGCCTAAATGGCTGAGAACCACTGTTCAAACAAAGAGGAACAGAAGGACTCTGATGTCCATTCTACAGATGGGGGAACTGAGGCCTGGGAAGACTGAATGGCTTGGCCAAGGTCACACAGAGTGGCTGAGGCAGAGGCAGGACTGCAACACGGACCTTATGACTCCCAGAGCAGTGTTTAAATGACAACGTCATTGTTTTTCAGGGTTCAATGGCCACTGGATTCATATAAAGATGCCTATGCTGACTGGCAATACTGATCTCCCACCCTGGCCTAGGTAGATGAAGCCCTTTTCCCAGTCCAAGAAAGGAACCCCAGGGTAATAGCAGGCCTCCCATACAGCCATTGCAACGGATACATTTGACCTTAAGCTCATAGCACCATTGCACTAACTGAATCAGCTTGGAGGCATGCTTAGCTTTGCTGACTTCAGCAGTCACTTGAGATCCAGCTCATCTCAATGGAGAATGTATTTGCCACATTGCAGTGTCCCTTCTCGGCTCAGTTCGAGCAGCAGAGACCCAATTCTAATACAAACAACTATCCCAGAACAGGATTTGGAGCTTGATCAGCTTGACAACAGCCTGCAAACAAATTCTCCCTCTGTCATTCACTTTGTGGTGTCACGCGGTTTGGACCAGTGATTCCTAAACTGGGGGCACCGAGCCAAGGGCGATCAGTATGTCAAGTGGACATGGGCTCGCTAGACTTCTCAATGAGAAGCTTAATGAGAAGGATGCATGAAGAAATGAGAAATGTGGGGAGCAGTCAATAGTCCAGTGGTCCAAAGAGCTTTGGAGAGACTCATTTAGACCATGAAGCGCCAGGTCTGTTAAAGACAGGAGCTCAAATCCCAAATCTGAGCAACTGTGGTGCCAATTCAGAGTAAACTCGCTCTAATGAAAGGGTTATGCTAGATTAACAATGGCTGCAAAATTTACCCAGTTGAGAGCTATGGAAAGCAGGTGGAAGAACCAGCAGGTCTCAAAGCACGTGCATCAGAAACAATTAGACAGAGGAAAGCATAAGGAAAACACAAGCATTTGGACCGTGTGCTTAATTTTCATTGATTCTCATCAATTTTTTTTATTATTTTAGGTACCTTAAAAAAAAAAAAAGAAAGAAAACATGCACACATAAAGAAGGAAAATCCTAGACCTCAACCTAGGTCATGCCTCCCCAAAATCTCCTTTGCTGAGGTTTTATCGGACAGAGCAGGGAGTAGAAACAGTTGGTACGACCGAGCTGAGAGACCAAATCAAAAGCATGTGAGCAGATTAAAGAATCAATCCCCCGTTTGATGCAGAGGAAATCCCACTAATTATAAAGAAGGGGCTTATTTCCTGGAGTCACTCTGTTTGAAGTCATCACAACTAGCAATACTTAATTACTCTACTTTATGGAATATAGAACGCCAAGGCCCCCATCCCCATTGCTGGAGCCAGACTTCATGGAGGTGCCTGTGATGTACCACACGTATGGATGGATTATTTATTCAAATGAAGCTCGCCACTCTAACCCGAAATGGCAGGGAGGTTTTCAAACAAGCTTTAAAAAGGGGAGTTCAAACAAGAAAGGATTCATTTATCCGTGCAATCTACCTGGCTATTATGGCAGCCATGTATCTGCCGCGAGACCCATTTGGATTTATCTGCTCTCAGAACTCAGCTTGGAAACAGTACATTTAAAATAGGGGAAAGGGGAAAGAAATAGGAAGGGGTAAAGCCCTTCAGAGAAGGTTAGTCTTGGTGGTAAAAGCACTAAGCCAAGAGGCCGGGAGCAGGCTTCAATTTCTATCCTTGCATTTGTTTCTTAGTGAAGTTCCTTATGGCCAAATCTTGCAAAAGGTGCTTAGAAAGGCAGGGAGATCAATGGGATTCCTTCATCATCAGTGCCCAGGGGAGGAGAGCTCTTCCTCTTCATGGGCATGTGTACCCAGCTCAGACCATGACTTATGCAGATAAACCCAAGCCATCCTTTAGCCAGATCTAGCAGCAGCACCGAGCCTGGCATGCCCCAGTGCCCAAGTATTTACCTAGCTTCATGGGTTGCCTTGCAGCCCGCACGGAGCCACGAGGAAGAAAACACCACCAAGACATGGGGAAGGAAGATTACAGTTGTGACAGGGCTGCCAGGGTATGCATGCTCGGTCTCATTCTCTCCCCCTCTCTCTTTCTGCAGATGCTGACCTAGGCTTTTTAGGAAGCTTTCCCTGTGCTGGAAGCAGCACAGAAAGGGCTGGCAAGCACCAATGCTTGTTCTGTGATCAAAGAGCCAAAGCTCTCTCCAATCCCATTGATGAAGAGCATAAGAGGTGCCAGACTGGATCAGAATACTGTGCTAGATGGACCACTGGTCTGTCTCCTACAGAGGCAGAAATGGATGCTATAGAGGGAGAAAATTGAACCAGATCTCTCTGGAGTGATCTATCCCTTATTCAATCCCTTCCCTGGCAGCATAGGATCATAGAAAATGAGGGTTGGAAGGGACCTCAGGAGGTCACATCTAATCCAACCCCCTACTTAAAGCAAAACCATCCCCAACTAGATCATCCCAGCCAAAGCTTTGTCTAATTGGGTCTTAAAAACCTCCAAGGATTAAGATTTCAACACCTCTCTGCGTAACCTGTTCCAGTGCTTCATTACCCATCTACCATATTGGCTTAGAAATGCCAGAGGAAGCATCTCCAACCATTATATTCAATAGCCACTAACAGATCTAGCAATCATGAATTTATCCAGTGCGTTGTTGAACCTGGTTCGGCTACCTGCCTCCACCACCCCCTGTGGCCGTGAATTTCAGAAGTGAACTGTACATTGTGTAAAAAAGTACCAGGAGCTGAGGTCACCCAGCACAGCCCAGGTCCAGGTAGGATTATCATCTGGCCTGCACCAGTGCAATACCTACCACTGCGGTCACTGGAGCACACCAGCACAGCCCAGGGCACAGAGGCCAGGCCACATCTGCAGGAAACCTGGAGTCTCTGCCTGGCTCTCACCACTGGTCTCTTTAAACACTTTGATTGTCTTTCCTGATATCCCCTAACTTGAAATACAGAGCATCAATATTTTTAAGATCAAAGGAAAAAGGGTTGGAAGGGACCCTATGAGGTCACATCTAGTCCAGCCCCCTACTAAAGGCAGGATCTGCCCTGATTAAACCAGCCCAACCCAGTCCAATGTGGTCTTGAACCATCCCAGGAATGGAGGCTCCACCACCTCTCTGGGCAGCCTGCTCCAATGCTTGACCACCCTCAGTCATCTCCACCCTCAGTTTGCTCTGCTGCAGCTTGAGGCCATTGCTCCTAGTCCTATCCCCTGAGGCCACAGTGAAAAAGTCCTTCTCCATCTTCTCCAGAATCATCCTTCAAAGATTTGAAGACTGTTACCAAGTCCACCCCCAAGTCTTCTCTTCTCCAGACTAACGAACCCTAGCTCTTTCAGCCTTTCCCCATCACTCCTGTTTCCCAGGCCCATCATCGCTCTTGTCGCTCTCTGCTGGACTCCCTCCAATCTGCCCACATGCTTCTTGAAGCACAGGGCCCAAAACTGGACATGGATGAGGTCTCAGCAGAGCTGCTTGATTTACTGTCATGTAATTGGGAAAGGAAGGCCCCAGTGCCTGCTCTCAACGTGGAGGATTGAAAGACAAGTGTTGCTACATTGGTAGGTCTCAGATCAGGCCCTTTGCCTGTATGGGCCATTGGTTGGAGTAGCAGGGAAACACCAGGTGGGTGGCTGCTCCTGCAGAGACATGGCATTGAACCTCAGTTTTATCTGTACTGCTCTTCCCTTTGCTCCGTGTATGAATATTTCTGTGGAGTAAATAACCATATATTCCACTTTGGAGAACCCAGGGGAGGTTTGAAGCAGCTTGAAAGTCTACACAACACCCAGCTTAAGGATTGTCCTAGGAATGACTCCTTTGAGTCATGAGGCTTCTCAGTCTGGAAAAAAAAAGCGGGGTGGAAAGTCCTTCCTGAGATGCACATTGAGGGGGACAGATCATCACTACATCAAGGTCTGGATTCACTTAGAAGGAAAAAAAATGGCCTTGTGCAGAACAGCTGTGGAACAGCGAGGCCTGATTTCCAAAGGCAGCAGAGACAGCGAAGGAGGAACAAAGAAAGCCGGAGGTACTGGTGGACACAGGTCTGCAGGCCTCAAGCCACCTGGTTTGTTGCTACGACTAGATAGCTGCGGGGTTAGGGATCTGAGATGGGATCTGTTTTGGGCTCTGCAACCCCACTGTGACCATTCCCCCTCTATAAAACCAGGGATAGTGCTACTTTGCTTGCTGCTGGCTTGTGTTATATGGAGCAGGGGCTACTTGTCCTCATTGTATGCACAGCTCCCAGTGCAGGGTAACCCCAACCCAGCATGGTGCCTCAATGCATTTCTTTTCTAATAACTTAGACACTGCACTGATTATGGGTGCAAAAATTAAAGGCCGTTTTAAAATACTCAGACCCTAGCTCATTTTTCTTTTAAATCATTATTAATCCTTCATACCTAAAGAGACTAAATCTCATGCAGGTAATTACATTCCATCTCACTAAATTCCTCCTGCAGTTTCAGCCATATACAATATTCCCTTTCACTCCCTGCTATGGTGTGCTAGTGAGGAGCTTCCACATTGCACCCCAGCTGCACACATGTCAGAGACAGATTAAAAAAAAAAAAAGTGTGCAAAAAAAAACAGTGCAAGAGCTGTAGCAGGAGAGGCAATCACTTTGCAAGCCCAAATGTGTCTGTGTTGCTCTGTGCCTGCAATAAGCTGGGAATAGGCCACCCTCTGCATGGACAGCTTTGCTCTCACATTGTGACATGTCACACCTCAGTGCAAAGCAACGTGAGATGCTGAGCAGTGAGATGGAAAGCTACAACCGAAGCTGACCGGCTCCGAAGAAGTAAGACTAGAACAGATCTGATCTCCTGCTAGTTCTCAGAAACAGCCTGTCAGCAGAGATGAAGGGGAGACGGACCCAGCTACAACGAAGTTAAGGGAGCTGTGCTGGATTTGCATCAGCTGAGGGGCTGGTTTAGAGAGGCAGCAAGGCCTGGTGGATGCTCTTAAAGGAGTGGAAGATGGGTTTAACCTCAGCTCTGCCATGACACTTGAGGAAATGGCTTCCCTGCTTGTGCCTAAGCTTAGGAACAGACTATTCATCTGTACTGGGACAAGTTTTAGTCTGCAGGAGAGAAGACTGAAGTGGGATTTGATAGCAGCCTTCACCTCCCTGCAGGGTGGCCCCAAAGATTCACTGAATATAGGCTGGAAGGGACCTTGGAAGATCATTGGGTCCAGCCCCAAAGAGGATGGAGCTGGACTGATCTCAGTGGTGACAGATGACAGAACAAGAAGCAATGGGCTCCAGGTGCAGCAAGGGAGGCTTAGGCTGGATATTAGGAAAAACTCTCACTAGGAGGGTAGTGAAGTGCTGGAATAGATTAGAGAGGTGGTGCAGTCTCCATCCTTGGAAGTTTAAGGCCCAGCTAGACAAAGCCTTGGCTGGGATGATGTAGCTGGGGCTGGTCCTGCTCTGAGCAGGGGGTTGGACTAGATGTGACCTCCTCCTAAGGTCCCTTCCAAACTTCATTTTCTAGGATTCTGTGATTATAAGCTGTGCCTGCTCTTATCCCAGAACAGAAATGTCCCAGGATTGGCATGTACACACATCACCCCTCCAACTGCAATTTACTGAGTGGCTGAATACACTGCCACTTTTCTGCCATTGATTCAACGATGCAGTCCCAGGACAAACATTCAGATACACTTTGTGATATTCTGGGGCAAACTGTTAGCTTTTCTTACCCTGTGAACTCTTTTATTCTTTGTCCTGGGACAGTGGACACAGATGCCTGAATGACTTCATTTTGGCCCAGGACAGAGACAATGTCCATTTGTAGCCTCAGTTTATCCAATCTGTAAACCAGGCACATATCTCAGAAGGTGGTTGAGAGATCAGTTATTTTACAGACATGCTCCCCTTCTCATTTAACATCAATTTATACTGCTAATGCCTCTGCCTTCAATGGAGTTAGCCCCCATCTATGCTGATGGGAAGGACCTCCGCATCTGACAGTGCAAATAAAAAATACAATGTACTACAGAGCTCAACTGCCTTCTCCCACCACTGGACCCAGAAAGGAGCTTCATTTAAGCCAGTGCATTGCTGTGGATATGAAACCAGTTTCAGTGTGAAGAGAATCCAATCCCATTTTATTTTAAAACCAGGAAAAAACCTCCAAGGCTGGCTTCCTCTTTTCAAGCACTTCTACTTCCAAAAGGGACCAGGAGAGTCCAAGGCAAAACACAAGCCATTAAAGGTACCTGTAGGAAGACCAGGTTTGTTCTAACCTCATGTCAGCTCACCCATGATAAGCAACAAAGGAAAGACTATGGGGGGAGTGAAAGGTTTTCCTCGACTTGCTAACACCTGCAAAACCTGCGAAGCACCGTGTCTTCACAAGGAGTTAAACATCATAATTTGTAGCTGCCCTGCCAAAAGCAGCCCTCTGCACTCCACTTCTGCCCCGGCACACAGAAGCGCATAGCAAAGCACCTGCATTTGTGCAGTCGGAGGCAAGCAAGGGTCATTGTTGCTGGTAAAATTTCAAGGCGCTTCACAGATCAGTTTGCTCTTCCCTCTGAGAAGTGCAGCGCTCTGGCCCAGAGCCCTTTATGCCTTGCCCTGTGCTTCTTGCTGATAAGCTCTTGCAAATTCCATCCAGCGTGACACAATCCAGTTCAGCGCAAGGAAGTGCTTAAAATAGATCAGAGTCCAGAGAGGAAGGGGGCCCCTGCCGTTCAGGCTTTCACCTGGAGCCGGGATGATCTGCATTCAGTCCCTACTCCTGCCATGAAGCTGCTCTGCAATTGCTGCCAGGTCCCTTAATCTCCGGTTCCTGTCTGAAATAGGAAACTCCCTTTGCCTGCCTGGTCTCAGTGGTTCTCAACCAGGTGCTGCAGTACTCTGGGGTGCCTTGAGATCCTGTCAGGGGTGTTGCGGGGTGCCACACTATGTCAGGTGTGCAAAAATGACTGGCAAGATAAACCCAGAGATTGCAAATAGGAATCCAGAGAGTTAAAAACCTTCTGACCTGCTTGGGCTTGCCAAGTTTTTTGCAATGGAAGAATTGCTCTAAACTTTTTCTATAGCTAAAAAAAAAAAAAAAGAGTGAATACTAAGAGCTGGCATTTTCCATGAAGTGCCTCAAATCTAAAGGGCAGGGGGCTGAATCTAACAAGGTTGAGAAGCATGGTTTTAGACTGTTAAAAGGACAAGGATCATCTCTTGCTATGCAAGACCATATACAGCTCCTAGCACAATGTGGCCTTGATCTCACCTGGATGTGCTTACCATAGTAATCATTCCCTGGCAGAAAGCATCACTGAGGTCTCCAAACTCTACTGACTCTTTGCTTTTGCTCTGGTACTTCCACGCCCGAGGATGTTACAAGAGTACATTCATTCCCAAGGAGGCCAATATCCCAATGCTGCAAATGGGAAACATCAAAAGGGAGAGAGAAGTTATTTATACAAAGAGGCTTTTTCCAGTTTTACAATTAAGGCCAGGCTCAGCTTGCTCCAAAGCTAAGTCACCTCACTTCAACCAGGACACAGGTAAGAGTAGCAGCCACCTCTCCTGGCACCCAGGTCTTATCTTAAGCATGGAGGTTGACTGCAAAATGGGAAGCTGGTCCTAGCTAGAGCCCAGGTACATGGGAAAGGGGTAGAAAAGGTTAAGGAAAAAGGCAGAAAAGCTCAGCACTAAGCCAGCCTCTCCCCTGGGATGGACCTCAAAGCTTGCAGGGTCTGTTTTCAGGACAACTAGGGTGGCAGCTGGTATTTCCCATAGCGAAGAGCAGACAGCACGATGCTCCCCCGATTCAGCGTGGAATCAGGCTTAAATCTCACTGTAGTTCATCATACTTATGCCCAGGCTTAAAGCCAAGCCTGTGTTTGAGTCCTTTGCTGGTTTGAAGGATGTGGGCTGGAGTTAGGGCTGACAGGAGGGTTGGAGCTGCTGACTAGGGTGCAATGGAAAGAAATAGCTCCAAGTCCTCTCTCAACCTTCATAGGGAGCAGTGAGGGAAGGAGGTTTCTGAAGTGAACCCCTTTTACCTCCCCCTCCAGATGGAGGAAATTTATAAAAAAAAGGGCAACAGGGAAGAGAAACGATGGAGACCGGGTCCCTGCCGGCTATGTTGCCACTATAAGCCCAGGCTCTCATTGAGCCTCCCATAACAAACAGCTCATCGAAAGCAGACTGGGGTCCCGTTGGTCCGTTTCCCTTCATTATTTGCAGTTTGTACACAGCGGTCATTAGGGATTCATTTGGTTTCCCTAGCAGCAGGCATTAGTCTGGCTTTTCTCTCCTCTCTCTCCCTCGCTCTCGCGAGCTCCCTTTATTTTTAGTGTCTTATTTACAGTTTGACAGAGTAACAGTATCCCTTGCAAACTACTCCAGCGGCTTTAATCGGGGGAATAATAGGTCCTGTCTGGAGATGAATAGCATCTAGGGGACAGATTGTTCCACACTCACACGGTGGGGGTAATTTATTTATGTGCGCACATGTCAGGAGGAGAAAGGGACGGGGGGATCTGTATGCAGCAAGGACACTGACAGCGCTGAATGGAGAAGGGAGAATGGAGTCAAATGCCCGGCGCCCCCCTCCTCTCCTCCCCTTGTCAACTGAATGCCTCCAGTGGCCATGAACTTGAGGGGACTCAAAGACCCATTCCCAGGCCCTCTGCGCGTCACGGGGGCCAAGTTCGGTCTAGTCTATTGGGAGGTAGGCCTCAGGCTCCAGATGGACCCAGTTACTGCCGCCACCCCTCCCCAGCCCTTCCCCACATAGCGGCCGTGCAGGGAGCATGTCACATAGCAACGGTACAGTAGCAGGAGCGCAGCAGGGGTCTGGGAAGAGAGGCGAAGCCCTAAGAGAAATACAGGATGGACCCAGACAATGGTGCTCTCTCATATCATAAATTACACGGCCGCTACAAAGAGGCTGCCCGCGCCACCCCCCTCCAAAACACACACGCATGCACGCACGCCGGGTCCTGGCGGGCACCTTCTGGCAGGGATCTGGGTGCTTGGAGCATGGTGGCACGAATGCTTGCAAGAGAGGCATGCTTTCCACCTCCCCGCTGCCCTCCATCCCCCCTCTTTCTTCAGTGTCGGAGGGGGTCAAAGCATCTTGCTTCTCTCCGTTCCCCACTGCAGCACGTTAGCGTGCCATGGGCCCTGTGACTTCTCCAACTGGCTTTGCAAAGTTCAGCCACAGTCGAACCCCAAATCTGGGATCCCTGTTGTGCGCGGTGCTGTACAAACACAGAGGACGTGGAGATAGGACCACCCTGCTCTGTTCATGATCTGAGATCCAACCGGAGAAGACAGAAGGAGAGAGTAACAGGACCCTACAGTGACAGTCTGGTTAGGTGACCATCTCTCTCGCCCTCCCCTCCATGCAAGGCATCTCCCCTTCCATAGCATTGATGTAACCCCTCCATAATCCATATCCTTTCATAGTACCCATCCACTGGATGTTTAAAGGTGCCATTACCCATGGTATCTAGTCACTGAATAGTCCCTGACGGCAGCAGAGCTGTACCCAAGGAAAGAGGATAAACCCTCCTGATTTTGCCATGTTCCAAAAAGCACTATTTCATAGTTGTTATTTGTTAGGGGCTGGAAGGGACCTTACAGATCATCGGGTCCAGCCCCTTTTATTTCTTTTATTCTTTCCACTTCTTCCTCCATTGGAAGAGATGCCTCAAGTCAGAGGAAGGAAAAAGGTCTGGAGTTTAGAAATGAATGTAGTCTCACAGCTGGATAACAAGGGAGGTCTGACTTGAAACCCCCCTTGCAGTTTAGGGCTAAGATTTGCAACTCTGGATAGAAACCCATGTCTCCCAAGGTAGCTTACTCAGCACCAATACAGCTCTCCAGATCACCGTCCTTTTTTGCTCATCTTTCCTTTGCTCTATAACCTCTTGGCCCCAGGTATTTACCTTATACAAGTCATCCCTGCTGCATCCGATACAAGCCACTATGTCCAGTACAACCCTGGCCGAGCTCAACAGCAAGGCTCTGTACTTGGCTGGGTGCAAAACCCTGTCAAATTGTTTTTGGAAAGAAAACATCTAACTAAATGAAATTTTGCACAGAAAATGTCTGCTTCCCCTAGGGGGGAGGGGAAAATGCTTTTTCATTTGGTTTTCTGGATGAAATATATTGAAGTTTCAATTTCCAGCTAAAAGAGTGAGGGCGGAAAAATCCAAGGACATTTTCACTACTATTTTGGTAAAAAATTTCCAAGGGGAAAAGAATTTGGACCATATCTGAGTGCCTGTCTTCACTCAACTCTGCTGCCCTCCACATATCAAATGGACACGAATTCCCCAGGGTCTGCACATGTTTAAGTCGAGAGGACCTGTGAGGAAAGACCAAGTGCCTGGAATACCCCTAGCACACCCGAAGGCTAGCTCCTACAGCAGCAAAATCACTTTAGTGCGATAACAGCCCTAGCACAGAAGTCAAAGTTCAACGAATTGAGCACCCCAAGAGCCCCAGTCTGGTGCATGGCCATAAGACGCTGTGGTAACACCAGGGACTTGTGGCAATTCTCAGAGAAGCCATTTTACCCCAAGACACAAGCCATGCTTCCCATTCACGGGTGTTACTCACTGCTTATATAACTCTAGGACTGCCATCACTGCGATAATTGGTGCTATTTGGGGAGTACCTAACACTCAACAGCACGTGGTTTGGACCATGCTCTCCATTGACCCATGATCCTCCCCAGAGGTCTCACACCAGCTAAATTCCCCAAGCGTATAACACCCTGCACCCACGATTTTTCAACACCCAGAAGTGAAATTCTGTCAAAAAAAGAAGAGGTCTCTAACATCGGAGCCCTAACACAAGGGAAGGTCCTAGCTCTCCCTAGCAACTGGAATGAATGGCAGAGCCAGTCCATCCCAGTCCAAACTCCATCCTTGGACTCAAGACCCTCCCGCCCGTCCACATGCATTTTGACAACAACTTCATTAGTACATTAAGAAGACTCTAGCTGGTACAGAGCTACATTGGGTTGATACAACGGATGCTTGTTTTTTTGCAGAGGTCATTCTTTTCCTTTCCTTTCACTCTGGGGGAACCCCCCCCAAAAACTCAAGGAGGCTTGAAACATGGCAGAGTTGCACATATATACAGCTAGCCCTTGAGTCACCATGGTCACACCAGTTTCAACAATATCCCTTCTTGATGAAAAACCAGTCTAAGCCAAAGAGACATCATCAAATTCTTGTAGGAAGTTTAAAAAAAAAAAAATGAAAAAGGCAGGGGGAGGGGAAGAGTTGTTTCTTGAAAACTCCCAGTATAACATTAAAGAATTAAAGCCTTTTTTTTCTACAAAAATCTAGTTGGTCTAATAAAAAGAGAATCGCCTCTAATGCGAGTTCTGATTCCAGTATAACGCTTGCACTTATTCAGCAGGGTGGGAAGGGGGGCAGGGAAATTGAAATATTGTTGGTTTGCAAAATTAATTTCGCAAAATTAATTTGCAAACCAAAATTCATTTCTGATATCACTTTTCAAAGTGAACCCAAATATTTTAGAATCATAGACAATGAGGGCTGGAAGGGACCTCAAGAGGTCACATCTAGTCCAACCCCTTGTTCAAAGCAGGACCAGCCCCAAATACATCATCCCAACCAAGGCTTTGTCTAGCCGGGCCTTAAAAACCCCGAGATGCCACCACCTCTCTGGTATTTTATCCAAAAAGGACTGTCAGTTTCTAGAGGCCTTTAAAAAAAAATTACCTAAGAAAAGGGAAAATGTCTTTATTTGGTTAATCTCTTTTCTCTCTCTCTCTCTCTTTTTTTTTTTTTCCCGGATGGGAAAATCAACCAGCTCTAAAAATCCAACCTTAACTTTGATGGCATTATCTGATATCCTCGGAGGTGAGAAGAAACTATATATCATTTTTTGTTGTTAGAAAGGCACAACCCAAATACCCTCCTTTCTTTTCAAAAAGAAGAGTTGTGCTTCTTTTGGGCTTTACATGGTGCAATTTCTGGGTCGAAGCACGAGTGAGAAGATGGCTGGGTGGTTGGGACCCTTAGCTAGACCATCAGTAATAGTGCTTCAGTTCCTTACTTCCCCATTTGCTTCCTACACAACTTTTGAACAAGACACTTAGGCTTTGCCTGCATCTGGAGCTCTCCTGGAAGGTCTAGAGTGGACTAACTCCACATGTGGACACCTTGTTCCTATCCAGCTTAGATCACCAGAATAAGATACAAGCCATAACAGGAACCTGTTCTCTGTTAAAAGAGGACAGAGGTCCACCGTTGGAAAAGCAATGTCTGGAACCTCCATAGCACTGCCGATCTGTGTGTCGACAAGCACTGGTAAACCATTAGGCCAACGTTGCATCTCGGGAAGGTGAGACTTCCCCAAGGCCAGGGAAAAAATTGGATAACACAGAATCATAGAAAAGTAGGGCTGGCAGGAACTTCCAGAGGTCATCTGGTCCAATATCAGAGAACTATGCTCCCCTGAGACCAAGGGCGGTCACTTGATCCCTCCTTTGGAGAAGACATTTCATGAAACGACGACCACCATATACCACCGAGATGCATGCCTCACTCCACCACACCCTAACCACATCACCACCAGGGGCGTTTGTACACGCCACGTTTTTAGCCCTTTCTTGCACTGCAACCATGTGACTGTTTGCATGAGCAGGATTAACCCCCGTGACGCATACAGGCGCCCCAGGACTATACAAATGGTGGGACGAGTCGCCACCATTTGAGAGTTTCCAAATAAACTGCAAGTCAACCCAAGTTGGTGGGCTCAGGAAGGCAGGGCTGCTGGGGGAGAGGGCATGCTATGGGCATATCCACACTGCAGTCAAAATGCGACTGCAGCTTGTATAGACAGGCTCAAACTAGCTAGCTTGGCTAGTGTAGCCATTGCAACAGAGAGCTCAGCATCAGCTAACCACCCGCGTATTTACCCAGAGCCAGGGGTGAGTCCTGTATCCTCTCTTCAGCTGCCTACCTCAGCCCCCAAGCCAGGAATGGAAATAAATACACTGAGAGCTTGTCGTTTCATTTAATGAGAAAAGGCAACTTTGGGGTGGGGGGAAATCTGTCTCAAAAAAAAAGTAAATAAATCACTGACATTGGAAAAGGGGGGGGGGAGGGAAGCCCATTTTTGGACTAAATTAAGAAAATGTCCTGAAATTTTTTGAATGGCACCTAATTAATTAGTTTATCATCGATGCCACGAAGAATTTCTTGTCCAACCACGCTCAGGACCCACAACTAAGCCTTCATTTCCAAAATAACAGCGCAGTCCCCGCACGATAGTTCTGTTGAAAATTTTGTCATGCGGATTTATACAGATCATTTTACCCTGTGGCCTGCAGGGCTTGGCCAAAGCCAGAGCAAAACATAAAATCCAGGTCTCTGGCATCCTACCTTAAGCACAAGATATATCCCTGGATCACAGCTTTGGCTTCCTGAGCGCAACTAATTCTCTAGTATCAAGCATGACAGGAATGTTGCCAACTAACGAGAGGTTATAATTATGTAGACAACAAGCCAAAAAGGTAAGGCATTTCAGAAGGAGCATGTTGTAGTGACTAGATTACAAGACCGATACAAATCAGCAGAGGGAAGGTGCTGTCCCATCCGTCTGCCCCGGGCTGCACGGGCTTGAGCCATTGTAGAACCCAACTCACATTTACCCCAAGATCCATTTCCAACCGTCTGGGAGAGAAAAGGGGCTCTGAAGTTGCTATAAGGCTTTTTTATGTTGCCAGGGTGGTATGAATGCACTTCATCTGCAGGTAGCTTGTAGACAAGACTGTGTTGTAAAATGAGTATTGGGATCTAAGACCAGGTCCTGTGGACCGGAGGTGCGTTAGAGACATACAGCTGCAAGCAAACATGGGAAAGGGGTTGGTGATGGGTACAGCAAGGCACCCAGTTTGCCTTACCACGGTCAACAGTCATTCTTGGGAACAGATCTGAAACTGCCACCCCGTTTGTAGAAGTCGTGGTTCCCAAAAAACACTGATCTCTGTGGACCCCACTGACCTCTGGCGTACACCAGTGTTGCACCAGTGAGTATTACAACCAAGTTACTCCAGATTTACATCCATGGGAGCAAAGGGGGACTTGAATGGAAGGCTTGAGTTTACATTGCCCTGCACTGCAAAATGCACCCGCAGAAAGAGGGTATAAAACACTACAAAACCAGAATGGGAATTAAGCACCCCCACATATCACTCATAAGTGACCATACAAGAGGTAGGGCATTGAGAAAACAAGCTCCTAGTGTGTGCAAAGTGCTCCGACTTCCTCCGGTGGTCCTCTTGCAAGTCCATCATTGTGCTGTCAAGGTATGTGGCTCCACCCGTGTTTTATGGAGCTGGATGCCCTGACATGCCAAGCAGTTATTCATGAACAGAGGGGCCCATCCTGGTCCCAACACTGAGCTCTGCAAACACCGAGCTATGGGATTTGGTGCGTGAGGGACAGAGGGCGGCACAGAACCGGTTAAGAACTGTCCCCAAGTCAAGGAGCCGGGGGCACGTATGCATGAGAAAGAGACTTCCCCTCCATCGCCATATGCTGGAAGCTATACCACAATCCTCTCCTGGCCCCCAGATGGTACCCTGGCGTCCACGTAAACACACACATTATATCCTGTCATCCCCGCGGCCGCCTGTGGTTTCCCCAACCGAGGACAAAAGGCTGACACACAAGCTGCTTGACGAGCAGAGATTTGAATAATGCCCTATACAGTACGATCCATCGAGTACAGTGTATTAAACCCGGCTCTAATCCAGAGCCCCGCGCGGCGCACAAAATGGCTACCACTGAACAAGGAGTGGGGAGGCAAGAAACACAGAGGGAAATAAATCAAACTGTCGGAGCCCCCCACCTCCCCGACACCGAAATGAAGCCTCTTTGTGGAGCAGAAAGATCTGTGCTGGTCTAGTCTTCCCCATTCATCCTGAAAAACACGGTAGATCTTCGGTTGCTCTGGCTTTCCCTCTGAGAGTCAAGAAGGATCAATACCGCAAAGACTTGGGAACACGGACATGGTCAGGTTGGATCCAGCCAGCCCCGAATCCAGTTACTAGCACTTGCCAGCACCAGCTGTTTCAGAGGGAAGTGCAAGATATTTAGAGATCACAGGAAAGGCGACCTGGAAGGGATCTCACAAAGTCACCTAGTCCTGCAGGGATCGACAAGAGCCACTTCCATGTAGTGATCCCTGGTAATGTCTCTGATGGCCAAGAGCTCCTGAATCGACAAAAATGCCAAAGTGGACAAAGACAAAGGTATGGACACTGGTTTTTGTCATATGAAAGAAAGAAAAAAAAATAGTCCTGCCATTGAGTTCTTTACACTGTGTAGACCTTGACTCTAATGCTACCAATGCCATTTTCCAGGATCTTTTGTTCCCCCTACACCGTTCTGTCTGCTTTCCTATTCAAAATATTAGTTCTCTGGGGCAGAGACTGGCCCAGCAGGACCCCAACTAAAGATAAGCTTGTAGAGACTAATGCAATACAAATAACAAGCAAAAAGCTCTTTCCATTGTTTAGTGGTTGGTGATACAGCTACCCAAACTCTTGGGGCAAGGGCTGGAAGTTAACACTGGATAAGTTTAGGTAAGATGCAATGTTTTAGCAATGATTGTCATTAGCCATTGGAATGATTTTCCCCAAGGGATGGGGTGGGGTTCCTGAAGATGGGATCCCTTTCTACAAGAGGCCACAAAAGTATAGGCTGGAGGCAGAATTAGGGGGAGATTAGTTCGGGCCTGTGATGTGGAAGTGGTCGGACACTAGAGATAGCAGCTGCTCCTGCCCACTGCTTTTAACCTGTGAGATCCAACACCAAAAGAAACATCGAATCATTGAAAATGAGGGTGGGAAGGGACCTCAGGAGGTCACATCTAATCCAACCCCCTGCTCAAAGCAGGACCAGCCGCAACTACATCATCCCAGCCAAGGCTTTATCTACCCGGGTCTTAAACACCTCCAAGGATGGAGACAAGACAAACATGGTCCTCAGCATTTATTTTCACCAACTCAAAGCTCCTCATGCCTCTTGATCGCCTTCCATCAAGGTTCACAAAGAGCTTCACAGAGGAATCCTGAACCAAACCCTACAACCACCCTACTAATAGATGAGGAAAATGAAGCACGTGATAAGTGAAGTAACTTAACCCAACACCCCCCACCCTGAAAAAAAAGAGAGAGAGTCTGTGACAAAACCAGGAAGAAACCCAAGAGTTTCTGACCACACTTCTCCAGCTGGCATGAAACCATCTGTGCAAGACAATTTTCTTATATATAATAGCAAGCAATTTAATGGTCCATCAACAGAGAGAGCTAGGCAGCCCCCAGGCTGGTTTAAATGGATGTAGCAGACTTGGATGAAGGAACTCTGATTTACAACAGCTGCGGATGTGATTCAGGGTCTATACACAGCCCCATTAGTTGCTGGAGAAGACCTCTCGTGTACAACGGATAACCCATAAGTTTCTTCTTAGAGCTACCTTCTATTTAGGCTTGTTGCCCACTGAAGGGGAACAGGCCAAGTGAACAGTTTCTACCCACATCGTTCACTTGCTGTTTTTTGCCTCTTTCAGTTGGCAGAATGTCAACGAGCACATTGCACATGCCCCAAATGTATTCAAAATGAGTCATTTGTGACTTTTCTAGATTCATCGCGTTTTAAAACCAGAAGGGGCCAGGGTGAGCATCTCGAGACCATTATCACCTCATTTTCTCCCCAGCGTCGTGCTCCCACAGTCAATAGCCAGCATCTGATCTCTGGTGACACGGGCTCTGCAAGTCACACGGCATTGTTCCCGTTCCCAAAAATGAAAGTGTGTAAACTCACAGTTGAGCTGCTGGTGTGAATTCTCATGGGGAAAAAAAATGAGAGACAGAGAGAAAACTTAACATTCACTTCCTGCCATGAGCTGGAAGTTGGGTTTCTACCAGTATTTGTGCCAATACAATTTTGCAGCACAAGTGGCTGTGGAAAGTGAACACAAATAGGGGCATTTTTTAAAAAAAGGCAAAAAACAAGACCCCAGTTTCCCTGCCAGCTGGTAAGTCAAAACCTACCGTGATAAAGAGATATCAGCGTGTATTTTCACATGCAAAATGGCGATTTTTGGCACTGTTTCATGACGTGTATCTAAACAACACGCAACGTGTACAAGCGCCCCTTGATTCTGGCTTCTGATGGCTTCGTTTCTGTCTGCGCTGCTCGAAAGCAGGTGAGAACCAAAGCAAGTCTGCACACACCCAGCCAGCTGGGCTAAATCAATTTAAAATAACACTGTGTGTTAAAAGATTTGCGACTTGGCATGTTAGATCAGATCTCCTATTGCAGGAGACTGCCTCTTGCTAGGTTGGCACAGACCTCCCAGGGGTCTGATCTGCCTCTGGTTGCCTCCACAAACCAAAATGACAAAATTGCTAAAAGGAGCCAACTCCAGGACACCAGAGCCAGACGCCTTCCACTGACCCAGGGACAAACAAGTCCCCGTCATCTCTTCATTGTGACGCAGCATCGTTTTGCCGAGGAACTCCAGGCCACAAGATAGCATCCAAACTAAGAGCTTAGCCTCTGCAAGCAGTGCCTTTGGGGCAGGGAAGTAAAACTTGCATGCTCAAGCCGTCAACCTCAAGCCAAGACAGGAGGATGCATGCATAGGTTAAAAGAAAAAAAAAATCCCCTTCCCATCAGGCAAAACCTCTCTAGCTTTGCACTGAAACCCATACGCTTCGAGGGCCAGGTTCTGAAGTGATCTAAGGAATCCAATGGACAGAGCAGCAGCTGAGGTATCAGCCCTCTATCTCTCTCCATCCTGACACGAAAGGAAAGAGATGACAATTGACAGAGGAAATTTTAGTGAGATAGACTTGGGAAAGCAAAAAAGACTCCCAGTCGTACAATGATGGTCTATTCTCCTGATCGTAAGGACTAATCCTCTTCGGTTTTTAATTGGCATTTGGGATAAGCTGATTTAAACCTCTTCACCTTGTTGGGTTCCCCCCCCCTTTCCTTTCTTTCTTCTCTCTCCTCTCTCTCTCTCTCTTTTTTTTTGGCCCAAATAACAACGCTGCCACCACCAAGTTCCCAGCACAATGACATCTTTGTATGAGGGAGAGAAAAGAGGAAAGAAGAAGGGGGGAGAAAAAACACGCTGAACCAACTCTAAAACAATGAGGAGTTTGTGAATCAAGCTAGGCCGCTGGCAAAGAACCTGCCTCAGCTGTGCCTCATTAATAAAAGCACTGTCTATGGTCAGACCCAGACTTCAGTCCATTCCCATCTCCCCTTCCCTTCCCACTCCCCCCACCGCCGCAGCAACCTTTTACTGGGGTCAAACTCTGAAGAGCCTGCGAGAAGAAGGGCTACCCACAATTGTGGGAATCCTCTCCACTGTCACCTTCAAATTTAACTTCTTTTGGAGCTAAAAAAAAAAAAAAAAAATCCAACAAACACCTGCTCACATGCCCTTACCTCCAGAGGGGGTGAAAAACCCCTGCCTGGATGCGATCCATCGGCGCTTGTACACGTTACGTGTTGATACTGTCCATAGTCCCTATACCTTGCTAGTAGATTATAAAGTGATTAACAAATGAGTGATCAGAGAGGTAGATTCACGCTCTTGATTGATCACTCATCTGTTAATCACTTTATAGATAGGTAGACCCATGCTCCTGACTATCTCTTTATATTCAGATGCCATTGCACCACCACAAGCATCTCCCTCTTTCACAGCAGCGTTTGCGTCTGCATCTCATTGATACTGAGGCCCTTTTGACAGTAAAAAAGAACCTTAAAAGTAGTATAAATTGTGACTTACATCCACTTTCAAAGCACTTTCTGCTGCCAGAGGGGTGAAACTGGGTCCTCAGTGAAAACAGGAATCGGGTGCCTTTATTTCTTCAAAGAGAAGAATGATTCTGTCTGCCCATTACCAACTCTTTCAGTTCAACTGGCTCATATTTGGGGAGGGTTTCTTAGCACCTCAGCTCCTAGACTTGAGTTATAGGGGGGAAAAAAAACCTCCTTTTTTTCCTCTCCCATGAAATGCAAGTTTCAAGTCCAGGTTGTCATGGAGAAAGACTCAAAATCTTGCCATGAATTCACCTTAAAGGCATAGAAGCTACAAGGAAGGAAGGGTGGAAAGCCCCACCACTTATTACTTTAAAAATCTCATGTCTGCCAGTCCAGTCTCTCATGACTTTTCAAGCATCAGGATTAAACAGTGCAGAAATACAGAAGACAGGCAGATGGAAAGGAAAGAGGCACAGACAGCGGAAAGATGCAGTTTGCCATGTTGAATGGGAAGTCAATTAGAAGGCAGAATAGACGTGCTTCTTATAGACTGCCCCGCTATGATCCCAGGACCTCCAAATCCCACTCACTCTCTCACACAGGCTTTGGGCAACCGCTGCACCTGTTTCACAGGTGGGAAAGCCTGGACACAGTAGGACTGATTCTCCTACCATGGGATGGCTCTTCCCTTGGCTAAATCCCAAACTCCATTGCTGAATCCCTGGGTGCTCTGAAACAAATTTGTTTCCACTGCCCCACAGCCCAGGAGGGTTGTATGGATAAATCCATCACAAAGGTGGTCACGTAATGCTGTACTGGGGACACACAAATGCCTTGGCTATATAGAAGAGAGACTTTCAAGCAGGTGTAAACTACAGGCCCATGCATTTTAAGGCCCCATCCCACTAGGGGCCTGAGCGGAAACAAGAATCTAGCGTAGCAGGACGGAGAGATCATAATGCAGTCCAAGCCCCAAGCACCATGGAAATGAGGCACCTAAAAACCTTCGGGTGGGCTGGCCCAAGTAAACAGCAGGGATGGGAACAGAGCCTAGCAGACCCGGTACCTAATCCCTGCTCTAGATACATTTGCAACATAAAACATAACTGTGGGAGCTTGTATTCTTACAACCCGGTCTTATACCCAGTCCATAAATACATGGCTTAGAAGAACTCATGCTCTCTACATCATGACTGCGTGCCTGTGATAGAGATGTGCCCCGGCTTTGAGAGCTTATAGATCCTTCCCAAAGCAATCCACTTACCAGGGAATTCCAGATGAGCTTCCCCAGGTCCACAGCTGGCTTGAGCAGAGTATCGCCTTAAAACCAGGACCCACACTTGATCCTAAGAGAGAAAGAGAGGAAACCTTGTGTGTGTTAGATGGCCATGGACAATCCAGGGGTACTGTGGAGGTTGGGGAGGAGGTCTGTGGTTCTGCACCAGGTGTCAATGACTTTGCAAAGAACAAGGCAAGGGGAAATCAGGCCCTCACGTGTTCACTTGATCCTGTGGCTGCTTGCATCGGGATGCATAGATCCAAGCAGGGTCTAGAGATAAATGCTCAGACAGACAGCTCACAGCGATGCTGTTCCTGCTGGGAGATTTATCCCCAGAAAACCCCAATGCGGCAGGGAACTGTTTTTTACCCTCTGAGAGAGGCAAATTGCAAAAAAAAAAAAACAGCAAACCCAACCAAAACATTGCCAGCCAAGTGGATCAGCTCTGGAACAAGCTTCCAGAAGTAAATGGGTGAACCTGGAGTCCTTTAGGGCACACGGTACAACCTTCCTGCTTGGCTCAGCTTCTAACAATATCAGCTGTGCTTACTCCCCTTCCCCACCACAAACCGCAGCCTGACCCCAGGCACAGCACCCCATAGCACATTAAGGGACGATGGCTAATTTGTCACCACCGGTCTACTTCACATGGAAGGCGTTCAGATGCTCTGGGGACAGGTGGCAGTACCAAGGGCTAAAACAAAGGTGAATAAGGACAAAGCATTCCCTGCGCCCTGCTCAGATTCACAAAGGCCCCATTTCCAGGCTTGCGATTTCAGCTATAGCATCATCCTCCCCCCACCCCGCAAAACCAGCCCTGAATGAGGATCTGAGAACATAAATGCGGTAGCATCCCGATATTAAAAAAAAAGTCAGCAGCAGCCACAATGACAGAGCTGATAATCCTCTTTCCACCAAAAAGTAAACACAGCAAACCACCATTCCCATCACGTTAGCGGCGCAGCCATTCTTCCTCTCATTCGCATGTGGCAGGTCTCCTCTCCCTGATCCCACAATAGCAGAGGGACTTGCTGAGAAGCAAGAAAAAAAAAAATCGGAAGGGTTTTGTCTTTGCAGCTGGCTCTGCCCAGCGCTTCCTGATGTACTTAATTCTGCTTCATGCTGGAGGTCTCCCGTAGCAAAACTGCTTACAATGCTGTTGTAAAAATATTTGACCGGACCCTCAGCGGTCATCAAGGGGTGCAATCACCTGCATTTCGGTGGGTGCATACTCATCCACCCCAGCAGAGGATCTGGACTGTATTGTTTAGGACCATTATCATCGAATGCTGTATTCCTTTCCAGCAAGGCTTAATTGGCTTTATTTATTCACAGGGCGAGTAAACTCAGGGCACCTGCCTTGCCTTTTTTCATCCACAGCTGTTCAAGATCCGTGCATTTATTGAAACTTCCCAACACCATCCCTTAAAAAACCCCACACGTTTTGGTATAGAGGTGGACAAAGCAGCAATTCGGGTCAGGTTGCAATACCTTTGCTCGTGTGCAAATCCCACCCTCTTTAGTGGGAGTAACCGGATGACAGTCTGAGCAGAGAGAACCAGCAACCCCCAACTCCCCCGGGTCACCACTGAGTCAGTGGCAACACTGAGAATAGCACCCAGGTGTCTCGACTCCTACACCTCTTCCCTCCCAGCTCTGATGTGAAGCCAAGCCTACCAAAAAACCTTGGAGGAGTGGGAGGAAAGGGGGGAGCCAGCGCTGACTAAGGTTATAAATAAAAGCAGTGAGAATGTGACTAAGTAGGTGCTGCTAAGCTAAATAACTAAGAGCCTTAGCACATTTTTGCAAGCTTTAGGAAAGTATTTTCCATTCTTGGATAAGGAAGTTGGCAGGCAAAGGCAAAAAAAGACCCCACAGCTGCTTCCCCTTTGTACCTTGGGCTAACATATATAACTGGGTGAAAGGGATTCCAGTGGGGCATGCAGACCCCAAGATATTATTCTCACTTATAGTCAGGCCCCTTTTCCTCCTCTCCATTGTAGCACCATAAATGCACATGACCATAATTACACTTTAAAGCCCCTTCCTATGCCACAGCAGCACAAAATAAGGATCAAACCTGCTTTTATTATAGTTCCACTGAGAATTCCCCATGTGTCACGTACTGTATCTGCATACTGCAAGAAGGTAGTTGCCTGCCACGCAGGGTTTACAACAAGCAAAGAGGGGAAGAACAAGGTAACAGGGAGATAAATAGTCTTGCATTTGAATGTGTTTTTACCAAGTCTATAAAGAATGCTTCCTTTAGGCCAGGCCTGTCCTCCCAGCTGCAATAAAAAAAGAGAGTCTCATTATATAGCGTCACTCTTCCCTGTAAGCACCTCAGAGCCAACCACATCATGCCATGATATGGCAACGTGGCATTAAAACAGAAGCCAAAGCTATTCCAAGCTTTGACCCTATACAGACAGAAATATGCTGCACTTCAAACACTGGAGGGGTCCCAAAGAAGGCAACTGGGTTATTTCCCGTTTAAAGTCTTTGCAGGATGGCGGTCTTAGGTTCACAGGGCCTTTCACTTAGATGGGAAGCAAAGAAAAAAAATACATATGAAAAGTGCGTGAGATTTTGAAAAAAGACCATCTCCCACTATAACCTCAAGTCTACATAGTTACATATAGAATATCATACTGGCTAGTAGTGATAACTACAAAAATGCAAAAATCGTGGCAGGGAAAAAAAAAATCATGAAATGCACTTTAAAAAAAAATCACCAGGTCTTTTTTATTATTTATTTGGGGGCTCCTTTCATCTTCCTTCTCCTTCTTGGCCCTGTTTGGCTGTGCCTGAGTCACACCGTCAAGCCTTTCTCTGCCTCTTTGAGGCCTACAAACTTACTTCCTATAATAATAATAATAATAATAATAGTAATAACGATAATAATAATAGGCTGGAATTCTGCCTTCATTGTAGGGCTCCAGTTGCTAAGGTTTTAAGGGGGGAAAAAACCCATAAAATGTTATGAAATTTGCTATAAAATCACAAGAGTTGAAATGCAGGTGGGTTATATCATAGACACAGAGATAGAGATAGAGATAGAGAGATAGAGATAGAGATAGAGACAGAGACAAAGACAGAGATAGAGATAGCTCTCACTCTCCTATGTGAGAGGCACACCAATACATGGATACAAGGCAAATATAACTATGCACATACACACGGGCTGATTTTCCATTACCCTGAACCACTGTCTTTTCGACCAAAGGGAAATGGATGCAAAACGCCACGTTCCGATTTGACCACGTTTCATGCGTACTTTCCACGGAAATAAATGACAACCCCAAGTGTGGAGCAATGGAAATTGAGAGCTGCAGATTTTTTTTCTTGTGACTGGGAAAAAAATAATTGATTAGAAGTCCACCAAAAAAAAGAAAAAGAAAAAAAGGATGGTTCTAGAAATGCAACCTCGTCGCCAGTGACACACAGAGAAAATTCTGAAACTGAAGTTGAAAATTTTCAAGTTGAGTTTTTAAAAAACTAAGCTGACGCCATCTGTTCTGTGGTAGCGCACACATCTATATTTTTAAAGGCCACCACACTTTTTTTTAACCAACCCTGCTGATAACTGTGTGTAAGAGAACAGAAGCAGTTCATTCATTTGTGTTTTCGGCCCCCAACCCCTACCCCAAAAAATAAAAGACGACAAAAAACACCTTGGGGTTTCTTACTCTAAGACAGCCATCTCGATGTACAGACCCCCGAAGAGACAAGGGACAGGTAGGTTTTGACCTTGGCTAGCAGCATCACGGGTGATGTTGTACCCACGGCCAGGGGGTTTTTTGCAACACAGAGGTCTTCATTTCCACAATGAACTTGAACTCTCCTATGAAATATGAACTTTCATTGCTACCGGGGAGAACTCTTACAACCTTTTCTCCTGTGCCTGAAGACGGATGCTTGTGCCCAAAAGCTTGCAAATAAAGAATATTTTTTGCAAAAATCGAGCTGGTCTAATAAAAGATATCACCTCTCCCCCGAGTTCTGATTCAAGGATTTTATATCAAGATGGGGATCTCAACATTAAAGAGATCCCCCTCTCCTATACACACACACGCACGCACGCACGCACGCACGCACGCACGCAGGCTGAAGACGTAGCCTCAGACTAGCCGAGATAAATCCACATCCTCGCCCACGGGTAATCCTGCCACTACCTCTCCATGCCACGACTCTCCGTGGGGTGAACAATGCAAGTGCTATGTCATGCAGCGAGCTACCAGCACATCACTCATTACCTGCGAGGAGGATCGGCCATTTTAGAGATGCCAGCTGCCTAAAATGGTGGATTTCCATCTTTCCCACCCCCCCTGCCTCTTTCTCTTCTATTCCTTCCCCCCTGACACACGCACACACACTCGGGTGTAAGCCGGGAGCAGGGAGAGAGCTCGGTATTCGTGGCAGGGTGCGGAGGAAGGTAGGCCACGGAGCACCGAAAGCAGCAAGTTAAAAAATGAGAACAGCAGCAAAGAAAGGATGTGCTTCGGCTCAAAAAAGGCCTATCTGCCTTTGGCTTTTGTGTGCCCTGCGGAAGGAAAAAGGCAGAAAGACATCCCGTTAAAATCTCCATTTGGGAGAGGACAGCGAGGGGACATCTGGGGGGCAGGAGGGGGGCGGAAAAAAAAGTCTTCCGTTTTTTCTTTGCCGACCCCCCTCTGCCTCCCCCCACAATCCTGCTTTGACTTTTCCCACAGAAGTAGCCAACCTCCAAGAATGCAAATGACATTCATTATGCAAATGCATGCAAATCAGGTTTAACTATCGGAA
>NW_005842579.1:632807-647807 GCF_000455745.1 Alligator sinensis
TGAATTTCTAATGGGTTAACTCTTTCGCTCGCGGCCGCGATGACAATCCTGAAAGAGCCAGTGTCTTCCTGTGGCTTTTTATTTTCTTTGCCCCCCTCCCCCCCATCCTCCCTTCGATTCCTCCTTCCCACGCAAGCCATTTCAACCACCACCAAGCTCCCGCCCGCCACTCCCACCCCAAAACGGACTGGCGATCGGTGGCACAAATGCGGCACCCTCCTCTTGCCAGTGGCTTGGTGGCCCCACTTTGCACAAGAGCCTAAGGCTGAGTGAACAGACAGGGGGAATCGGGGAAAACAAAGCAAAAAAAAAAAAAAAAAATTGGCATGGGAACGACCACCCCTTCGTTAAACGCATCTGCGGGAGAAGAAAAACAAAGCAGGCTTAAGCCCAGAATGGAAAAACACAGGCCTCTGTAGAGCATAAACATCATTTCAGTGATGAATCAGGAAAGGAATATATTTTATATATATACACACACACACACACACACACACACACACACACACACACACACACATATATATCTATTTATCTATATATATCTACATATACACATACATATACACATGTATACATACACACACACACCCCGCCCTAAGACCCAAGGCTTTAAATTGTGAGCTGCCAGCCGGAGGCGCAGAATTTATGTGCCTCTGCCCTTTCTCAGCCAAAAAGAACAAAACAAAAAAAAAGACACAATTTTTAAAAATGCTTAAATTTCCTTTTTTTTTTAAATAGAGAAATAAAAGGGTCCTTTTCCCACAAGGGTGAATGAGCAAATGCCCGTAAGCATGAAAGGAATGAATGAGGAAAAGCATTACAATACGAGGAAGAGCACAGGGGCCCAATTCGGGAGTCCCCCCTAACCCTTACTTGGGGGAACGCTGGCGTCCGGCGGACTTGAACAGCTATCCATCTACGACTTAAGGCCTGCAGAGCAGTGTTTAGAGAACAGGACTTATCCACCATGCCAGAGCCCTTAATTATTTTTCTACTACTGCATATTCCAGTCTCACAGAATACATATGCACTATACAGGCACTCGGATGCTATAATGATAGATGCAGAGTGAAGGCGCACACACACCAACATGGCATTCATCTCTCTGTAACCAAACTAAATGATCCTGAGCTATTCAGCGTGCTAAACACAAAGGAAATGTCAAAATTACAGGAACTGTGAAGATTAAAATGACTGGGGGGGGGAGAAAAAAGCAGGATGATATAAAATACATACCATATATAGTTTCATCCTAAATACTGAATAGAGCGCCTGTTATTAATTAGCACGAATAATACAGTTTAATAATTATAGCTGCTGTTTGGCTAGGAATTACGAGCACAGCAAGTGTGGGCAAAAACATCTTATTTCTGGCCCTATAACACCCACCTGCTTATTTCAGCCACCTGTTATCTCTTGGCATTTCAGATGTGAGCTCTTTGGGACAGGATCTGCAAATTTATCAAACTGCAGAGGCTCTCTCAAAGCTGGGGCTCATGGGTGCAGATCTAAAGTCCCTAAAAAGGGGTTGATTCTCAGACAGTGTGAAAAGCACTGAAAAGTCAAGTCTCTTCTAGCATATCTCCAGCTAGGAAAGACTGTACTAGCCCTTTTTGAAAAACACTGGCCCATTTTTGCACAGTTTGTAATGCAACAGGGCTCCAACATCATCCGAGTCTTTGGATGCCTTTTCAATATTATGGTTTATTAGAGGATTATGAACCTCAAGGGTTCAAAAGTCATGCATCAGTGCTTCCCATCCCCCTCTCCCCCCCCCTCCCCTTCCCTCCCAATATAGTAAGATTTAAAAATGACAAACATATTTGCCGTACTGCTTTTGTCTTCCAGTCTCCATGCTGATGACTGCATTCAGGTCATGATTTTTAAGCTCTTCTCTGCAGCCCTTCTTAGTTTGTATTTTTTTTTCAATGAAGGCTGAGGAGTTGTGTATGAACCATGTGAATCCACGCGCTAGAATTAAATATAAGTTTGAATATATTTGAAGTGTGGGGGGCGGGGTGGGGGGGAGGATGTTTAAAAAAAATAATATCAGGGTGGAGAAAACTCCTCCTATTCAAACAAGGGTCAACCAGATCTGGTTTTTGGTTGTTGTTTTTTGCAAGCATGCGCTGTTAGGCTCACAGGATCATCAAACCCACCAGCTGTTAGTAGGTGCATCTCGTCTGCATTTTCCAGGCAGCGTCTGAGAAACCGACACAGACAGCTACTTATTACTAATGACTAATATGCAACATCATTATCATATCGCAGTGCTGAGAAGGCAAAACTTCGAATGCTATTTTTTTTTTTTTTACGGAGACACAAATAGCACATAGATTGCTGTGTACTCAAGGTAGGGACGAGTTAGGAGTCACTTAGCAAATACCTGGTGTCAAAAGTCATCCCAGGAGTCAGCAGAATGACATCAAGAATGAACTTGGATTGCTTGCGGGGGGTGGAGATGGTGTTGTCATTATAGGAAGTGGTTGGGAGTTGAATATCATGCTACAAGGGGATTATCTGAGCCCTCCATCTCCTCGAGTCATGGGGATAAGCGAGAAGCTCCGTTATCAATAAAGAAAAATGTAGTTTAAAATTCATGGTCAGAGTGAAGAACTTAAAATATTTTTCCTCTAAAAGCCACTAGAACAAAATGGTGAAATCAGAAGGATTCAGCTGGGGTCAGAGAGGCTACACATAGATAGTATTATTAATATTATTCTGTTTAAGAGACCCGTATACTACAAGGTCTTGGATTTCCCCCAACAAGTCAAAATGTTCATTAAAAGTTGTTTTCATGAAGTGGCGAATAAATGCTGTAATAAATTTTCCCTGACTATCCACTCCACTCCCCTCCTCCACCCCAATACCTGGCCCCTTTTGTACTGGTTTTCTGCCATCAGGATCAGTTTGTGCTGGGACGAATATTCTTGCAATGTTTTGTCCAATGGAAAATAAGGAGAAAAAAGAAATAGTGATTTTGGGTTTTTTTTTTAAATTCAATCATAATTTTTGAACCAGCTCTGCATTCAAAAACCCACAGGCCAATAGCTCATGCTGGGAATATCCTTCCAATCAGGAGATGAAATCAGTGTTTTGTAGCTTCTCTGACCAATCACAGTTCATGTAGTAGATGTTTGTAATGGACACTATGATTTTCTTATGTTTAAAAAAAAAAATGGATTGGTGAAGACAAAAAAAAAAAAAGAAAGAATTGGGGAAAATGTGAACAAATTAAATGGAGGAATGAACACAGTTGTAAATTAAAAATAGTGCTACTGAATTAATGCTGTTAGGAGGACAGCATATTCCAGGGAGCAGAAAATGGGCCAAGTTTTATTCCCTCTTCTGCCGTGAACCTGTTGAGATCAAGCCCTCCCCACCCCATGCCTTTCCCATCTGTAAAATGGGCGAAAGCACAAGAAATGGATAAACATCAAGCAGGTGTTTGCGAAGAGCCAAGTACTTACCATTGCTCAGAGAATGAGGGGATTTTTCAGTGGAAATCCTCATTAAAAAAAAAAAGAAATTTCCCCAAACAGGAAAAAAAAAGTCTTCCATTTTTCAAGGAAAAGGAGAAGTCGGTGCTTTTTTGGTGAAAACATCATTAAACCACTAAAACACCCCCTGGCGAAGTACTCCCAGGGGCGACACTGTTTGGCACAGAAGCAGCCTTCGATAAACTGAACGCAGAGAAAAACATGTTGAAATCTGCATCCTTCCACGCCCCGAACAGGACAAATCGTGCACATCGCCACCTGAGACGGCAATGCCCTTGCACTAAACCTAAGCCTGCGACATCACAGGTGTAGCCAGGCAACAGAATTAGCAGCGTTTCTAATACTTTCCCTCCTTGCATAGCCTGCTTTCCAATTACCCTCCCCCAGCTCACCTGCAAAAAAAATACTCGCTACCAAAACCATTCCCCGTTCAACCACAGCATCATTCTGGATCTTCCCGATGTTGAAAGGACAAGTATTCGGCATTAGAAATGCTTCAAATTTTCCATTGGAAACAACTGATGAAAAACGGCTTTGAAACTTCCGTGGGAAATGTCCAGTTGACTGTATTTATAGGCAGTGGGATAGTGGGGAGGGGGGCTCACCTTAAAAAAACAAAGCAAACCACATATTTGGATTTTAATCTGAAAAAAAAAAAAAAAAAAAAAAGATTGGGGGAAAAACATAAAAAGGGGAATTTCACGGTAATAAAAAGACACAATGTTTGACCACTTCTATTCAGTGCTTTCTGTAGATGTCTCAAGATGGGCACTCTAATGATGTACACAAATGTACTACGCACTTTGGAAAAGCTTATCTGTGGATAGAGGGGGAAGAGAGAGAGAGAGAGAGAGACAGGGAATGTAATGTTTGCACCCAATTCTCACCACTTCTCGGGTCCCATAATACCACTCTGGCCTTAGAAGAGATCGGTATATAATCTACAACAACTTTAATGCAAAAAAAATTAACAGAACTGAGAGCTGCACTCTTGGTAATCAAAATATTCTCAATGTATATTTTTTTCTTCTATATTTTCCCATGTATTTGCAAATATTCTCTCTTTTTTTTTTCCATTTTACCAAATATGGATTTTAAAAATTACCCAATGTTGTTGCTATTGCCACCGTTTCCTTTTCTGGGGAAAAAGCAGCTTTTCTTCCCTACCAAGTTCATAGTGGTTTCCAAGGGAGATACTCCACATTCTGGTTTTTCCAAATTAAGAAGTTAAAAGGAAAAAAAAAAAAAAAAGAACGGCCAATTAGTTGAATTTCAGGAAAACAGGGAATTGGAGAGAGGAAAACAAGGAATTGGCAAGAATTAGCAGGGAGATTTTTGTGTGAACACAGCAACAAAGCAGGGATCGCCAGCAGCTCCTCATCGCTGGAGCTCAGGAAGAGTCCGGGTTGTGCACCCTAATCTGCAAGATGGATCCTGGTGTACATACATATAGCATCAACTAAGCAAGACGATGCTGGTCAAAACCTCCCAAAAATGTGGCCCGCAAGACTGACTTCCCATCTCTAAACACCCCGTCCAGTCATCCAGAGAATATCTGAATTCACAGTCTGGACTGCAAGACCCAATGCCCAAAACGTGCAAGGACAAAGCAGAAATCAGGAGATCCCTTTAAAAACAGCAAGTAGCTTTTCTTCCTTATAGCAGATGGAAATAGCAACACATCGGCAGCTGGCAAGGGAATCGAGACGCTGGGGGTGAGATCCTGGTACCATTAAACCTCCATTTTCAGTGCCGTTATTGGCTTGCCTTGCGCAAGGCATTGCCAGGCTTCCCTTCCAACCTAGGTCTACTTAAATGGTAACATTACTGGGATAGAGACTGCTCCCTTCTCTATGTACAAACAGTACCTAGCACAATGAATTCCCAGTCTTGACCTTAGTGAGCAATGCTAACCCAAATACCAATAAAAGCCCATTTCAAGGTAACCTGGACTTTTAACCACTGGACGGGGAGAAAGAATAGAGTTTATAGGTGCTTTGCCAGCGCCCCATTATTTTAAGGAGTCTTATGACATCCAATGTCCTTAAAGTGCCAACTCACGGGGCACTTGTACACATTATGCATTGTTTAGCTACACATCACGAAACGGTGCCAAAAATGGAGTCAAGGGATTAGATGAGACCGTGTTTCATTCACAGTAAGCAAGTATCTAGCCCACTAAGTGACTCAAGCATACCCACAAAGGCTTGAACACCAAAAAGCAACCCCCATCACCTCCACCTCCCAAAATTTATTACTTAAAAAAAAAAATCTTAGGATTTTTTATGTTGATCTCATGAATCTGCCAGGAGCCTGACTCCAGTATTGAATGCTGAAGGTGAGCGAGGCTTTTGTCAACCACCCCCCTCTCTGGTTTTCCCAAAGCCCTTGGAGGCATGAACCTTCGAGAGTCAAATTTGCCCAGGACCCGCGTTCCTTAAGAAAGCAGGGCTCGTTTGCCTTCTACAAACTCTGAAGCGCTAACAAAAGCCCCTTTCAAACCCTTCCAGACGCAAGTCCTTCAGCTCAATTAGTCAGGCACACAGAGACACAAAAAAACCCTTCCATTCAGGCTAGTGGCTGGCTGTGGAGAACAAGGGGAAAGAATAGATCTTTCTCCAGAGCTTTCACTGGGTGTCATAACAAGCAGAAAGACCTCTTATTGGGGGATTATTACAGATAAGAGCCCAATGGAGGGGCAGGAGCTGGGATAGCAAAAGCAGGGAGGAATGTTTGGAGATGGAAATTCCCAAGCGGTGGAAGAGATAAGCTGATCGTACTTCTCCTCCCCAAATGGCATTTACTGGCTATCTAATTTGACTGCAATCATTAGGATATGGGGGTTGTGAAATACACCCTTCTAGGTCAAATTTACCATTCTCTCACATCTTGTGCTTGGCAGTAATGAAAATAACAGCACGGAGATTGCTACGATTGCACGCTCTGCGCGCCGGGGCCACGGACTGGACAAGATTCGGGTCCAGGAAACCTCCAGACGCCTTCAGTTTGTCCCTCCATGAGGCAACCCAGGACTCAGTGCCATCGCTTGCTATTTTATCAGGAGGTTCATGTTATTTTGTGTTCTGTCTCTAGCCTCAGCTTGAGGAGGGGGGCCATGATATGAGAATCGCAGCTCTCCTGTACCCAAAGCTTTCTAGCCCTGCCATGTGCAGAAAGATTAAAAATGTGAACCGAGTGCATCCTAGAAACTCGAAGGAAAGGAGCTAAACCTTTTTTCCCTGCCATCTCATGATGTTAGGAACCGCACTCAGGATCTGCAGTCAACAATATTGGCATTTGGCTATTTTCAAAAGTAAATCTTGATCCTGAAAAGAGCCTGATTTTCAAAGGACAAATGCTCAACACTTGATGAAAACCAGGCTCTTTTAAGATGGCTGAGGCGGGGTAGGCAAAGCTGCTAGCCTGTTTGAAAAATCTACACTAGGATTTTTTTAATGGGGGAAGTGAGGGGGCGACGTACTTGATGTTCAATGTATGTTTGTACAGCCCTCAGCATGCCATTGCTACTCCATACCAACCAGAGCTTGGGACATATTTGCAAAAAGATTCTGACCCAAATTTCAAACCAACCTCAGCGTTTGGTGCGCAGATCAATGAATTAGGAGAACTCACTATTTGGCACCCAGTTTATGACTCCCACTTTCAAAGAGGTTCAGAACTGGGTCCCTTTGCAAGGGCCTCTGAAACGGATAAATATTACTAGTCACTTTGGAAAATCATGGATCATAGTCCTGCGTCTTATGGCCAAAGTCATCCTTCTTCCACAGCTACCTGTGCTAAAGAGACCATATTCCAGCCAGGGCTGACCTAACCACACTACCATCTCCAAAACTCGGATAACCATAAAGGTCTCTAGGCCAAGCAGTGGGTAGCTGAATAAAAACGGAAGAGGGTTTGATGACTCCTGGCTGCAAACCCTGGTTTGATTCCAACTTATAAAGAAACATTGGCAAGGAAATGCACTGTACAGGATTCATAAAGCATCCTAAGTTTGCTCTCCATGGGACCTTATGGTGCCTAAATCACTTAGATGCTCTCATAATTCCTACCACAGTCACAGCTGCCTTGTAAGGTCCTTGAATACATTTGTAAATGTGGCCCAGATTGAATAGCTATCCAGGTAGGTACCTTTGTAAATCTAGTCCCACCACCAAAATAGAAAAATAGAAAATGAGGGTGGGAAGGGACCTCAGGAGGTCACATCTAGTCCAACCCCCTGCTCAAAGCAGGACCAGCCCCAACTACATCATCCCAGCCAGGGCTTTGTCTAGCCGGGTCTTCAAAACCTCCAAGGATGGAAATTGCACCACCTCTCTGTTCCACTACTTTACTACCTTCCTCCTGAGAAAGTTTTACCTAATATCCAAACTCAGTTTTCCTTGCTGCAACTTGAGCCCATTGCTCCTTGTTCTGTCAAAACAATACAGAACAAGGAAACTGAAAAAAGCAAAACCCTCAAAACTGAGACATAAATATAAATATATTTGTCCCCATCTAGGACCTAATAAGCCTATGAAACTCACTGTAACAAGACATCACTGAAACCAAGGCAGCATTCAAAAAAAAAAATAGCACTGGGTATTTATATAGATAAGGGGGAAAATCCAGATTTAAGGAGGATTAAAAAGAGTCCCAAGATTAGAAAAAGGAAATAAATCTTCCTGTTTCCATGCAAAATAAGGAGAAATTCTCCTGAGGCAGGATAGGCCACACCAAGGGGGTTTCTTGAATTTTCCTCAGCTATGGGACTGTACGGACCTTGTGTGATCCCACCTGGCACATCTGAAACCTGGTCTGAGTGACTGGCATTAATCCGGGTGTAGCGGGACTGGTTGGCAGCTGGCGTAGGGCAGCCAGCCTCCGTGGGGCTACATCAGTTGACGGCATTGTTGAAACCCCCAGAATCCTAGTCTGGTCTAAGCCCTAATGGTCTGATCCTCCATGGCTGTCTAAAAAGGACAGAAAGTGGAAATGAGATATCTTTGCACCCACTCTGAAAGCCCTCTGCACTGCCAGGAGGGTACAAAGGGGCATTTCTATAATGGAGACTCGGATCCAAAGGCAATACCATTTATTTAGGTTTCATCTTTATAAAACTTTGCTTTTGAGCTGCTATAGGTAGATTCAGATGATCCGAGCTGTGCTAAATCCCGCAGACTTTCATCGGAATCACTTAGCATTTGCACCCCTGTCCAAATCTGGTCCCTTCTCTAACAAATCAGAAATAGCCTTGAACAAAACCCCCGGACAGATAAGAGCCTCTTGAGGATTTTGGAACGAGAACCCAGTCCCTGACCCAAATTCTGCAGCTGACCTGCCACAAAGGACGGAGGCAAAACTCCAGAACCAAAAACCAACAGCGTGAATTTGCCCCTCCTAATAAAAACAGGGCATTTCATCTTCAAACGCTGCTTTGCAGACATCAAAGCGCGTGGGAGATAAGATATCAATATTCCCATCATACAGATGGGAGGGAGGGGAAGGAAAATAAAGCATCAAGGGTTAGAATGAAACAAGCTTATAAATTACATTTCCACTCACTTTAAGGAATCCTCTGCCTTGCAGGTATTTTACTGGAAGTGGGAATTGGTGCATCTGGCTATTGTTTGGGGGTGCATGCAACGCTCTACAACGCAGCCTGCTAGATCCAGTGCTGTCACTTGAGCCTAGGCCAGCAAAATCTTTCCTGGATGTGGAGGGAGGCTCAAAAGCAGGGAGAACATTTTCTCCAGCTTGCTAAAGGATTGTAAAAAACCCTAAGGCAAGCGCCACGGCTCCCCCATCACATCCAATCATCCCCTGCTGCATCAGAGTGACCTTTCTGGTGACGGGCCATTTCTTCAGACTAGGACCACGGAGCTCAGCACATTACCGCCGGCTGCAGCCCAAGTGACTTGGAGTCAGGCTCCCTTGCTCAGGGGAGCTAAAAGTCCTGTCAGGGCCCACTGCCAACAAGTCAATGCCATCCTTGGAAGTCAATGGATGATGAGACAAACTCCCACCCTTCATATCTTCCCGGAAGACTAGACAGAGCAGATCCTCCGGAAGCATCAATCATTTTAGTTCCAATGAATGGAGCAAGGCCACCAGATCCCCGGGGCTGCAAACACAGGTCTCAGCTGCTGCAGGGACAACTTGAAGATCTAAGCCACTTTGGCAACACGGTGCCCATGCCCCTCTCAAGAGAAGCAAGGAGCCTGGGCCAACATAGCAGTAACCCTGAGCACTGCCAGAAAGCTGTGACACCCATGGGAGTCAGTCAAGAAGAGGAACAATGGCCTTTTCCTCAAAAACGATCCATTTTCCTACATGTTCTCCCCCCCTCCCCATTTACATAGCTGGGTTCAAGTCCCAGCTCTGCCAGTGGCAGTCGTCATGATACCAACTAATCCATTCTCACTTTTCAAGCCTTTTTATGATGCTAGAGCTGTAGACAGAAGCCTGATTGCAAATAAGATACAGGCCCTTCATCTATCTCAGCTCCCATCCACCCAAATGGGACAACAGCAGTTTGCAGAAGCCTTGCACACACGCCCTGACTCCGTCCACAGCCCCAACCCGGCTCTCCATCCTTCTTCAGGGAGCCTAGCACGTGCTGAATCCCCTTAAATCATGGCAGGGATTACTCTAGAGCCACCGAAATCAGGGAGAATCTGAGCCTCTGAATGTAAGCTCTTCAGGTGGGCACCGTCTCCCTCGATGCGTGGCACAGAGGAGCACAATGGAGCCACCGTCACACCAACAACCGTAGGCAGCTCAAGAGCAATTCATTGCTCTGCAAGCCACAATCACAGTCCATATCTGGAAGCTTGCGAATAACCCAGGCCTTGAAGGAAATATATAAATAAAGAGGTGCTCAACTTGATGCCGCAGTACATCAAGAGGGCTTACGTGGCACTGAAACAAAGCAAATGCATTTAAAAAGCATCGAAAACTGACTTGCCATCAATGCTGAGTGAAATATGTACATATAAATCATTAGAGCTGGAGTCTCAGTTATACCGAGGCCCTTTTATGCAACGAGAGAAGCATAAAAGGGGCTTGCCATACATGCTGCTTATACTCCATTTAAGGCCTCTTTCTGCTGCTGGAAAATCTACACCTTGGCCTAAGCAAGAAGCTGTCTCTGCATGCCCAAAATACCAAAAATCTTAAACGGGATTAGTGATTTGGGGATGTCCAGCTTGACATACCCAAAAGGAGCCTGAGCCCTTTCTTCAACACCCCCACCTTCCCTTTATAAAAAAGAAATAAAGCTCTTTTAAGGTATCTACAGGCAGGCACTAAAAAAAAAAAGAGTCAATTCTGTAAATATGGATCTGTCTGTATTAAGGACCTAAATACTCTTCAAATATCTGGCCTGGGTCTAATTCTGCCCTGACTACCCAGCCCCACTGAAATCAACAGTGTTGCAGTGAAAATAATTCAGAGTAAATTATTTTCCAAGCAATCACAACAATAGATGAACTACCCACGGACGACCCAGCAGAGAAGAGCCAAGCGAGGAATAAACCTGCCCTCGTTAAACTACAGTTTGGAAGAGCCAGCCAGCCAAAGGCCTGACCCAAGCACTTTCCACAAGACTCAGGGTGTTCAGCGTTGGACAATGGCCAGATTGGCTCACCATAAAGCCTTGCATTTATTTAGCACCTTTCACTCTACAACTACATCAAAACCAAAATGCCCACACCGTCCAATAATGCAACATGAGGAGGGAGGGAGAAGATGGGGAGGTGGGTACGGCTAGAAAGCAACCTTATTTTTTCAGGACTGGTCAAAAAAATACCATCATTTTTTTCCCCAAATGGAAATTTGGGTTTTTAACAAAAGGTTTTTAGTAGGAAGCATCTCCTTTCCTCGACATTTTTCATTTTTTCCACCTAGGAATGGGGGGGAGGGGAAATCTTCACATTCAGCAGTTTGGGGCTGAACATTTTTTTTTCACTGGCCGGTTACCAGAAATGGAAACAGGTCTTTTAAAATTAAAATGTAAAATTCTCCACTGAAAATTTCAAACACAAAAGTGAAAATGCTTTTCAATCTCATCAAAATGGAGTGGAAAGAGGTCGTTTTGGACCAGCTCTCCTCTTATGGAAAGTGACCCTGGATCTTTTCTAGCTGAGCAAAACACATAAGACGTTCAGTTTTGAGGATGCAAACCAACTATGAAAGGGAGAAAAACCACCCCTTGCGGGGGGTTGATTTTCTGAATCAAAAGCAGGCA
The DNA here is from genome assembly GCF_000455745.1 of Alligator sinensis. Classification (NCBI taxonomy): domain Eukaryota; kingdom Metazoa; phylum Chordata; order Crocodylia; family Alligatoridae; genus Alligator; species Alligator sinensis. The sequence goes on from NW_005842579.1 coordinate 644,556, forward strand.
AAAAATTGCAATGCGTGATTTCGGTGGTTACAGAATCCCACAGCCTAAACCCCAATTTCTCCCAATCCCAAGCCAAAAATCCCAATGCTATTCATTTCCTCTCCACACTCTGCGGCTATTAGCAACGCACAGGCACTGCACTAATTCCACCCCAGAAGCTTCTGCGTTTCACCGGTGGCTGGAACACATCATACTATAGATGCACGTCTCATTTACAATGAGGCCTAACTCAAGCCAGCTGTAAAGTGGGGGTAGCTGTAATTTAAATCCTCTTTACATTATCAAAGCAGTGTAAAGGGATTTTAGCATAAATGAGAACCTGGCCTATATGTCGCATTTTGTACAAACGGAAATGACTAAGCAAGATGCAGGGGAAAAACTGAATCAACCCAGAGCCCAGCCTTGAAGTCAGAGAAAAGTCAGTCTCTAAATTTAAGGGATGATTATATTGTTATGTACGATGTCTCCTCCCCAATGTTTCACTGAACTACTGAGGAAAATAGCACTGCAATATCTTCTCCTTTTTTTAAACTCATGCCACTCTTAAGCACGTACCGGGATGTTGGGAGCTAATCTCTCTACACAAGAAAGGCAAGCATATTTCCTATTAATGTCAATCGTAGTTATGCATATAGAGAAGAACAGAATAGACACTGCTGAGTGTTAACCAGTCAAATCAGAGTGCCCAAGCAAGCCTAAACGGCCGTGTGTAAGCTGCAATTTGGATCAATGTCATGCCAATAAGTTGGGCTTTTTTTAGGGTCAATGGACTGCACTGGGGAGGGGAAGGCAGCCAGCCGTTGGCCAGGTCTTTGTGGGGAGGTTTTCATGCAGGCTTTGGAAGCGGCCCGATCACTAATTCAATGCTTGCCGATTTCTATACGCCGCTGACAATAACGAACTCAACCAGCCCTCCCACCTTCCCTGCGTCATTTCCCTGCAGAACACCACAGCTCTACATACGTCCTTTGAGCCAGGCCAAGATTATAAAGTCCACGGGAGACTGCGGACAGTGACCTAATTAAGGACTGGGCAATATGCTTGGTGAGGAGAGAGAACTGGCCTGTGCTCAACGTGGAGATAAAATAAGAGTCCCCAGATCTATCTCAGCAACAAAGAATTGGATCAAAGAAACCCTATTTGGACCACGCCACCGGGCTCCATTCATACCACCCTAGAAACAGTTAGGGTGGGTGAAAATCTGCACCCATTTTCAAGTTCCTTTGCCCTACAAGACCAATGTGAATCAGACCCTGGGGATAACCAGACCCTAATTTGTCCTTGCCGTGGGCACAACGTCTGGTTCTCATGGATAACCTGGCCCCTTTATATTACTCCGGCAGGATCAAAAAAACTGATCCAGTGGGGTGTACATAGGCACCCACCTTAAATGTCCTTTATAATGTCTTTGAAATGTCTCCATAGTAGTATGAAGAGGCCAAAGTAAAATGGAGGGTCAGTCCCCACTGGACCCATTCCCACCAGGCAGACAGGCAGGTTTTGGCCCCGTAGCCCTTGTTCTTACTTACCAGGGCCAGTACAAGGTAGTCGCCTACTTGCCTAAAGCCCTTTGCATCCTATGGATCAAATTCATTCTTGCTGTCATGCCTTTGGGGCCAGTGGAGCTACAGCAGGGATGGACTTGATCTCAAGGGGTCAACAAGCACGGGCTGAATGTCTGGCCGTAAATCCAATGTCAGGAGAGAAAAAAATTAGCCCTTCTCCCCACTCGCGAACCTCAATTTTTCCTAATGTCTTTGTTCGTCTGCAGCATCTTACACCCGCAAATTTAGCCTATGGGGTATGTTCTTCAGCGCTCACGGTGCATGATTGGTCATCTAGGAAAAAGGGTATCATCACATACTCCTGTTCCAGTCCCTGATTGGATGGCAGATGCTTTTTTTAAAACAAAAAAGCCTGAGGACAGCCAATGGCGGATTGCAAAAGGCAGATTAGCCAATACTCGTGCTGCACAGAGGCGCCCTCGCTTTCCACGTGACCACGAGCGTTCACAGGCATTTCTCGAACGTGCATTTGAAAGAATCCGGTCCCATGAGTTGGGAAGAGAAATAGCAAGGGGGAAGAGCACAAGAGGAGCAGCTGAATTCAAACAGAGGCCTGTAAATACTTCCCACCCCGTTCTGCCGGCCCTGTTCAACTAGCTCCAACGTCAAATGTTTCCTCCATGTTACCAACGTGATGAGTTTGATCTCTTGGGGGAGGTGGGATGCCCTTATGATAAAGCACCGGGCTGGAACTCAGGAGACGGCAAAGTCCTGGCTCTGTTGAAGCCTGGCACAAAGCTCCCCTTGACTTCACAGGGCCGGGATTTTCCCACCACGTGTCTGGCTTGGACACCAACTCTCTGTCCAATATTACATGAGCCGCTTTGTGTCTGAGCTGAAATCAATGGGACCTTTCTCATTGACTACTGGGGGCTGCAAGTCAGCCTCTCACCCTCCCTGGGACTAAATCTCCACTCTTGCATCAAAAGGGATGTGGAAACCCGACTGGATCAGGACGTTCTTATGTTGTGCTAGTGGAAAAGTCTATACAAGAGGCAATAAATCCTAGAGGCACCTGCAAAACTGGGATTTATAATAGCTTCCTTTCAACAAGGAAGCTATAAACCCCTACAAACTCCTTAGATACTGAAATGGTTGAGTACCTAGTCAGATCATTAACAAAGAAAAAGTAAGGGAGGCTTTTCTTTGGATGTCCATGAGTAGATTACAAATAGAAAGTTAGGCAGTCATGGATTTTTTTCGAATTACAGGGCCATGGGTGGTGATGGTGGGGGAAATATCTGGTTTATTAAAATTTGGAGTCATCATATGAGCAGGACAAATCATTCACATTGCACTGACAACTACATCAGTATCCCGGATAAGGCACCAGCATCAGTTTCTTCGGCTCTTTTAAAAAGTCTCTGATGAGCTCAGTCAACACAAGAGAGAAAGTAACAAGGTCCAGGAAAGTTCAAAAGCGAGCTCTTTTAACACGCGCCACAGGAGAAGATGTGCATGAAGTCCCAATGCTACAAAAGGTTCCTTTCCAAAATTATTTCAAGTAGTGGCATGGAAATTTTGGTATCAGTATTTTTTATTATTATTATTATTATGAAATCTGTTTCTTGGAATCACAGTCCTGAGACTAATGGGTTTTTTTTAATCCATTAAAAGACTTTTGACTTCTTCTAAGCACCATCAAGACACTTTTCCAAACAGGGTGATACATTTTGCAGGTGAAGTC